>NW_005842018.1:2264040-2273258 GCF_000455745.1 Alligator sinensis | reverse complement strand
ACCTCCCCAGGCACCCTGTTTGGAGGATTCCCCTTCCTAAGAGTTTGCAGGCTTTTCCTAACAGTCCATGTAACTCTTCTTTGCTGCAAATTAAGCTTTCTTCTTTGACCTTCTTCCTGCGGCCACGGAGAACAATTTACTTTACTTTGAAAAATGTCACCTTGCCCTTTGTCAGAACCCTTTACATCCCGGAGGACTTTTACCACGTCCCTCCTCGGTCTCCCTTTTTTGAGACTAAACAGGTCCCATTCCTCCAACATCATGTTTTCCAACCCTCTTACCCTTCTTGGTAACTCTCCTCTGTACTCTCGGGACTGTTGGTATCTTTTTATAGCTTTCGATCTGCCCCAAACTCAACACCGCTCTCCAGCCCAGGACTCCCCAGTGCTAAGTGAAGTGAGATCATTACTTTCTGGGACTTGTGGGAGATGCATCGAGGGCTGAGGGGAAAAAGGCCATCACAATGAGAGCAAAGGACCACAGAGATTCAAGGAAGTACGGCCAGATCCCAAAGCCATTGGATTACGGTTGGGACACAAAGGAAGAACTGACAGCAGCGGAGTCAGCGGGAATGAGGACAGGAGGGCATTTGCCACCAGCCCGCAGGCAGCCAGAGGCAGAGCATAGCAGTCATTTCCTATTGTGAATATTGCATAAACTGATTGGGATACAAGACAAGAATTTGATCTTCCAGTGCCATGCTACAGTTGTACCTACCTGGATTACTCCAGGCCATTCCTGAGGCTAGGCTACCTGCACGATAATGTGGTTTATTCTCTCCTCACTCAGCACTTCTGACCTGTGCCATCCTGAGCTTTCCGTTAGTCGTCCGTGACCCTCTCGAGTCATTACTTAGGGTCTCTTGTGTTTGCTCCTGTTTGAAGTGAGCACTTCAGTGCCTTTGTAGGGACACGGTCTGTCTCATGGATGACATTACTTGCTGCATGCCGTCTGAGAATAGCCAGTCTGTGCCATTCACGTATCTCTGCTCCCTCTGACATGCAGGTAATCTGTCTTGCATAAAAACCAGAGGCCTAGGTTGCTATTTTAGCCCCCAGAGCAAAGCATGAGAGGGCACTGCGGTGGGTGCCCAAGCACCTTGTACAAAAGATGATGTCTGCTAAGTGGGGGGGTTTACGTCCTTTATCTCAGCTGCAAGTTGGAGATCCCTTGTCCCAGCAAAGCTCCCCACACGTGTCCAGTTTTCCTGTTACAGGAAGAGCACCTGCTCTGCAGTTGATCTTCCTGCTGTCACCAAAGCAAGGGCCAAATGAGGTGCACTCTTTCACCATGAGCTTGGTTGTAAAGGTTGCCCGCTGTGTGAAGACAGGACTACACTGAGCAGCTGGTAGCCTTGGATTGACCAAATCCATCCCGTAGCCAGGATGACTGTGAAAGAAATTCAGAAATAAACTTTATAAAAGCAAAAACAGGATAAAACAAAAGTAGTTCCCTCTCACTTTCCTGCCACCAGCAGCATCCCAAACTGTGCGCCGGGCATGGTCTCACCCCACTGCATGACGGGAATTATAACCTGGTTGCTTTATGCTATGATGCCTCTGCAAACGCAGCCTTGAACTCAGTGCTGTCATTGGAAACCCATGTCTGATTTGTTCTCCCCATTCCCTCCTTCTCGCTCAGCATTACTGAGTCCTAGGTTTCTCCTGCCCTTGTGTCTTGCCCAAATGCTCTCATATGCATTTGCTGGATCCATTTTTTGATTTTCTGCCCATTGCTCTAACCTCTCGTTTCTCTCTTCTCACTGGGGCTTGCAGATCCTTTGAATATAATGCTAGCTGTTAATTTATTAACATGCCACTTACTTCCTGTTTCAGAACATTAATGAAGATATTCTCTTGGACCAGATCTGGCCCCAGTTTCTGCTGTAGGCAAAGCCCCAGTGCTTATCATTGGTGCGACATAAAGAGAGAGCTTCTCCCCATGCCTGTTTCTGTATTAAATGATGAATGCTGCTGTGAAGATACAGAGAAACATGAAACCAAAGCAAATCTGCAGTTAATTAAAAATAAAGGGGATTAAATATGCACCAGAAGATGCATATGAAGTGAAGATCAGACTGATCCCCAGCTTGAAAGTTCAGTTTATTATCCTGTTATCGCAAGTTCATACATAGGGAGATGCTGTTGTGTCTAGAGATGTAAGCGGAAAATTTCAATTAACTTCCTTTAAAAGGATGTGATCAAATTGTGCTGCCTTCATTGCATTCAGGCCTGATTGCATGAGGTGTTTAAGCAGAATAGGCTATACGTTTGAGATGGGACTTAAGGCCTTTGCTGAACCAGAACCTAAAAGCCTGTTTCTAAACCCAGCAAAGTGAATGGAAAGACTCCCACTGATGGCAGTGATCCTGGATCAGGGCCATATGGAGATTAAACAGCACAAACGCTCCTAATCACCCTAATGATGATGGCTGTGGGGAACCCTTTACTTTTTTTACAACATGCATTTTCTCAGCCCCAATGTTGCTTTCCCCAACACCTGATATGTTAAAAAGGGAACATTTTTTATGAGGACAATAAATTCTGATTTCCTACATGCACCTGCACTTCAGTATGTGGGGCCTCTATTTCATGGAGCAGGCCAGTCCTCGTTACAAATCCCACAACTTCCTGAGACATTCATCTTTCAGGCCAAAATAGTTCAAGGTTAATCTCTGCCTTAAAATGAAGTTGACCCTATGCACCTGGGAGGTTGCTTTTCCCTCCACAGCCGCTGACATAAAGAAACTGTCAACCTAACCAGGGTGGCCGTCATGGAGGACAGTCCGGTTTTCTGCTACTCTGTCCTCTATTGATACAAAACCCGACACCTTTATGTCCTCTATTTTTCTCTTGAGGACATCCAGCATTGGGTTTCGTATTGACAGAGGACAACCGGACTGTCCTCTGTGATGGCCACCCTACAACCTATAGCAGTGAGACTCATGAGGGCAGGAGATAGAAAGGTCACAGGAAACTTTCATTTAAATTATGGAGCCCAATCCCAAAAATATGAATGACTGGAGCAGAAATATCCCTTATCATGACCTGCCTCTTAGCTGAGCTATCCCGAGTTGGTGGCCTTCTTGTAGGTGTCACTGCAGAAGTGGGTCTTGAGGAACTTGAAAGATGGGAGTAATGGACTTTCAGATTAGTTTGGAGAAGGTTTTCCATGTATTGAGACTGGTTCAGAAGAAGTATTTCTGGGGTAGGGTGTGCAAAGCACTCAGGTCAGACCACTGAAGATACAAAGATGTGCATCTATGAGGCCAACAGTTATTTCTTAAAATCGCAATGTTATCATTGACTTGTATTGCAGTTATGCCTAGGAGCCCCCAGGACCCCACCGTGCTTGTGCTTTACAAAGGCACTCTGTGCCCGCACAGCTTTCAGTCTAGGAAAGAGGTGGGCAAAATGCGGCCCGGGGGCCAGATGCATCCTGCCAGGCCATTCTATCCGGCCCACAGGGCCCCTAAAAAATTTAGAAAATTAATTAATCCACCCTGGGCTGCCAGTCATATGGCCCTCTACGGCTTGCCGAAACTCAGTAAGTGGCCCTCTGCCCAAAATAATTGCCCACCCCTGGTCTAGGACCAGGTGACCTTCAACGCTTCTGGCTTTGTACCTATAATTCAGTGACATTGCAGCAGGTCATGGGTGCTCAACCCTTGGCCCATGGGCCAGAACTGGCCCATGGTGCCATGTCATCCAGCCCATGGGGCTCTCCATGGGTCCAAAATTTCGGCAGTGGGGGAATGAGGCAGCATTAATTGCCACCTCCCTACTGCCAGATTTCTGAACCCTAGGGAGCCCTGTGGTCTGGATAGCCTGGCCCTACATGCTAGATTGGGTGCACAGGCTGGGGCAGTGTGAGACCCAATCTAGGCATGCAGGGCCAAAGCTTTGCAGCCCTGATCCAGGAGGACAGCGCTAGACTGAGGCAGCATGGGGCCTGACCCACGCACTGACCCCACACAGGATCTGGCAAGTGGAAGTGGCAAGAAGCCAGCAGGGAAGAGGGGGTCGAGTCTCTGGAGTGAGGGGGTCGTATGTGTGAGAGAGAGATCCTGCAGCCAGGGGACAGATCCCACCACTGAATTGGGATTTATTTTGTTACCTGGTCTGGTGAATGGCGGCACCTTCAAGCCTCCCTGTGACTGGATCCTAGCTGCGACTCATGGCGACTGGATCCTAGCTGCCAGAATCTGGATCCCCTATATGCAAACTCATGATTGCAGGGATCTCGCCATGTCCTGCTGCTCCATCCCGACTGGACCCCCACAAAGCTGCTGGAGCCTGGCACCCCCAGTTGCCCAGGGAGTTGCAAATACTAGCTTTACCTTTGTTACTCTACTTACAGACACCATGGGGAAACTGGAATGGATTTTAAAGGTAGTCTCTTTGTTCAAAAGCTGAAGCAAATAGGATGCACGTTTGCCGTGACAGCACAGTCATGGTATTCATATTGTGTTGCCCTGAGTGTCTTGTCTTGTAGATTCTGGGGACTTAATTCGTATTGCTGGGTTGCATTTGATTTAGTGCAAGAGAATCTGACACAGAAGGGCAATCCTGGACTGTAGCTGAGGCGGGGGCTGGCCTTTAGGGAAAAATAGAAACTAGAGAAAAGAGAGCATTGCTATCAGTTATAACTACAAAGGAGAGCTAGGAAGCCCAATAGGTTATGTGAAGAAGCAGGGACTTGCCTGGTAGGACTGCCCGTATCTGGGGTAGTGCCAAACAAGTGCTGTCAGAGCAATGACTCCATTCCAGGAGGAAGACGGACCTTTATCTTTAGCCTGCAATGAATGCCTGCTCGTGCCTGACTAGCTCCACAACCTGCGTCCAGGCCTTCCCCTGCAGCAGAGCTGATGCTGTGCAGTGCAGAGATGAGCAGCCCATGTGCAGCACCGTTCACCTAGTAGTGTTCACAGAGCTAGAGCGGCGGGAGTCTCGGCACAGCATGGACTTGCGCTCTGTAGCACAGGAACATAAGAACTGCCATTTACTGGGTCAGACCCTAGGTCCCTCTTGTCCTTTCTCCTGTGTCACATGGTGGCAGACACTGGATGCTGACAGGGAGAGGGAACAGGGAGAAGGTATGACCAGGGTTTTTTCCACTATTCCTCTCTCACTTGCAGCCTCCAGCATTTACGGTCTAGGAAGTTCGGATTCGGAGACCATGCCCCTTACTTCTGAAACCCCCAAAGTGATTACTGAACAAAACACTTTTTGATTTCTGAGCAACTTTCATAACAAGCAGGGTTTGTGCCCTGGGCAAACTCTGCCAGAGCGCAGAAGGGGAGAGGGAGTGGGTGGGGAGATGCTATGAGCACCTGAGGAGCAGGGTTTCCAAGAGCAAAGGGAGGGAGCCTGGGAGTCTTACCTATGCTGGGACTCAGAAATAACCCCAGTTGCTGCTGGTACCACTGCAACCACAGCGTGGTCTGCCTGCCCCTGCTGTTGTTCCCACAGCAGGGTTGTGGTGTCCATGCACCTGACTGCGGCTGCAGAGCAATAACATGGGGCTGCTTCTCCTTCTAGGGTGCAGACTCTGTGTGGATGCTTCTGGCACCCCTACCATACTGATGCCCAAGTCTGGTGCCCTGCTTGCTCATCCCAAGTTATGCTCCTGTCTTTGGGGACCTGGTCCAGGAGGCGCCCATCAAGATCCTTCCTCGGTTCGAAAGTCTGCATTTGAAGCTCAAGACATTTATGATGATGTCTGCACTGATTGTTAGATGCACTGTGAACCACACTGGTTTGACTCCCACCAGCAGCTCAGGCCAACCCTGGAAGGTCTGCACCACTTTAGGGCTGAGGTCTTAGAAATCATAGGGTTGGAAAGGATCTACGCTCCAGCATGAATACAGTGTGAGCTGTTTCTAAAACCCCTGTACAATGCTTATCCAGCCCCTTGAAAACCTTCATGGGGGTGCCGGCTAAAGGCAGATGACCGGCCCTGAAGACTGGCGGCAATAACCTGCTGTGCCACCTGTGTGGGGGTGGACACTGGGAAAACGACTGGGTGAATTATCCTCCTGGGAGAGAGAGAGCAGGAACAAGGATTTGTGGATGCTTGAGCATGCACAGAAGGGGAAAGCAGGGCCTGCAATTTGTGTGTGTGTCTGCTTGATATGCTTTTATGGTTGAAAGCTCAACATGTAATTGCACCAGACAGAGGGGCTCAGTGGGGGAGAGGACTTAATCCAGAGGGCAGGTCACTATTGTGATTATTTTTCAGCCTTGTGGTTTGTTTAAGCCAAGCTAATGACTCTTGGTTTGGCATCCTGCTTCTTAAGGGAACTTGTTCCCAGGGCTGTTTTTCCTTGAGATACCTGGCTTAAATATGCCAGGGAAAAGCAGCCAGGGTTTCATTTGGCACCTGGATGTGGCTGACTCCATCCACCTCTCTTCCATCGGGTAAGGAGGGGCTGAGCTATCTCTGCCTATCTCTGTATTATGTACGTGTACTGATGCCATATAGAATAAACCAGCAGCCAACACACAGGTCCCTGCAGACTTTCCCTTATCTCTGCGCTTCAATTGATGGCTGGTGGAGGAAGCTGGGCCCAGCTGCCTTGGGACTTTTAAAGGTCCTCTCGGTTTGAAATCCAGCCAATTGGGTCCAGGTTTTACGTCTGCTTGTAAAGCCCCCAGATGATTTCTGTGATTCTGCTGTCCTGATGCCTAAGTCTTCAAAATGGCTTTTCCTCCATCATTTGTTACTGTGCAAGAAGCCCATGCAAACCAAAAAACCCATCCCCTAGTAACTCAGCAGTTACAGATCCCTGTGCGTGATAAAGGTAGGCAAAATGTTTGCAGACAAGGGGCATTTCAGTAGACGAAGCACCTTTCAGTGTAATCTGAATGCCTGTATGTGGGCCTATGCCCAGGTTTGAAAGTCCTTGCTCGTTTTCCAAGGTGCAGAGCAATGGGAAATGAAGCAGCTCTGTACTGCTGACATTCATGCCTTTGGTGCAATGGCAGGATGTAGGGGCCTCGCGGTTCTTCAGTCACAGCTTGCAGGGCATGTGCGTGCTGAGATACGCTGTCTCGGCCGGACCTCCTGGAAGCATTCGTTCTTGCTCGCTGGTGTGGCTCAGAACTGTGCCAGATTAACACACATGTGAATGAGATAAAAATAAGGTGCTGGAGGAGCGGGCATGGTGGCTGCTTCTATTCCCTTTACCTGAGCACAGCGCCCACATAACCCACCAAGAGCCTGTGGAGAGTGTCGTTCACAGAAGGGCAACAGTGACGGTCCCTCAGCTATAAAGCCGGGCTCTTTGGTTCAAGCTGGTGACCTTTGTGTGTAGTTTTGGAGCTCCCTAGCACAATCCCGGGGGGCGGGAGATGGCAGCTATCACATTTGTTCTCCTTGCCCCAGCTATGACAGTGCCAAGGCTGGTTTGTGAAAGGCTTTTATCCAGGGCTAGTCTCAGTAAGGCCTATAGCAACCTATGGCCCATGGAGCCAGCAGATGTGGCTTGCAACGCTGGAGGGCTTCAGTGACATTTTGCCTGTGCTGTGCATCTCCCCTGTTCGGTGGCTGGAGCCCCTGCTTTCGCACACCCCGGAGCCCAAGGGGTGAGTGCTGCCCCTGCTCATCTGCTCTTTTCCCCTGCTGTTGAGTTCAGCATGGGGAAGTGCTCACCCCTGGGCTCCAGAGCTGTGTGAAAGCAGGGGCTCCAGCCACACTCTGCGCTGCTAACCAGCCTCTTTCCTGCTCTTGGAACTGTGAGTTCATCCCTGCTTTTGTAAAAAGGACCAGGCAGGGTTGCTATCCCAGCACAATTATTTCTTCTGGAGCCCCGGTGTTAAAACATGCTCTTTCTCCACCTGCCCTTCTGCAGCAATGCCTGTCTTCCCGCTGGAATGTGGTCCCTGCAGGACCGGCTGGAAAAGAGAACAAGGAGCAATGGTCTCAAGTTGCAGCAAGGGAAGTTTAGGTTCGATATTAGGAAAAACTCTCTCACAAGGAGGGTAGTAAAGCACTGGAACAGGTTACCCAGAGAGGTTGTAGACTTTCCATCCTTGGAGATTTTTAAGACCCAGGTAAACAAAGCCTTGGGTGGGATGATCTAGCTGGAGATGGCCCTGCTTTGAGCAGGGGGTTGGACTAGATGTGACCTCCTGAGGTCCCTTCCACTCTAACTTTCTATTAATCTAATAGTAATCAAGTAAAGCATTAAACCGTCATTAGGTCAAGGCTGGGACACTCCTTTTATCCCTACCACCTTCTTAGCTGTGCAATTGTGCAGAGCTCTGTCTTCCCCTGGCCAAGGTTCAGACACACATCGCTACTGGTGCTGCAGACTCCAACCTCATGCTCCGTCTCAACAAGTCAGTTCTGTGTTGGTGCTTGGTCAGGGTTTATTGAATATTGTGCACAGGACAGGCAACACATTCATGAATATCGTGCATCAACTTGTGCTCTAGAAGTGCTGTGCTGGCACTTGCGATGCCTCCCATCGAGTAGGTGCTTGCGGGAGGGGACTGTGCTGCTACGTGGTTCAAACCCTCTCTCTCAGAGCCATGCAGCACATGTGGATCAAGACGCACGTAGAGCGGTTAGAGCACAAACACGGGGCTCAGCAGAGCTGGGTCCATGTCTCACTACAGGCTTCCTGTGTGATCGTCAGTCAAGTCACTAGAGTTGTTCCACAATTGAATTGAAGGTGTGATCATAGCACACCCCTATGTAATCGAGCAAAACAAAAGCAGCAAGGACACAGCAAATAAACTAGCTCATGCTGGCAATCTCACACAGAGGCCCCAGAGAGTCTTTACCCTGAATTACTTTACTTGAATTACTTTACTTTTACTTGAATACTGAATATCCTGTGCTGTGCTGTGCTGTCTGCTCCAGCAGAGAAGGGTTGGGGGATGGGGTGGGGAGAGCAGAGACTGCCCCCCCACCCCAAGTAAACCCCAGCTGGGATCTGGAGCCACGGAGGGGGGTTAAACTTCTCTTCTCCCAAGTACAGAGCTGCCCTGCCCTGTTAAAAGTTTACTGCTGGCTGAAACTGTGGACTACAATTCCCAGAAGCACCAGGAAGAGGAGGTGATGTCCGAACCTACAAAGTCCTGCTGTTGTGATTCTGGACTGCAAATCCCATAGGCCTTGGGGACAGTGGAAAGAGGAAGCAAACATGCATCCCATGTTGGCTACATGCCAAAGAGCCATGCTTTAGCACCCCTGGCTTCTGACCTGAACCG
>NW_005842018.1:2224089-2264009 GCF_000455745.1 Alligator sinensis | reverse complement strand
CAGGTATATGGCTTCATTTCCTAAAACAAAAGTGACTGTCTGTCCAGTTGTTTCTCAGTGTAATTAATGCATCTTAGAATAACCTGCAAAGACTGAATCAATTCAGCCTCAGGCTTTGTGACTGTCTGTGCTTAGCCACATCAGCCTGGCTCACTCTTATTGGGCCACTTCGCTTCTCCAGCCTGCCATTTACAACACTGCTGTCTCCTTTCTTCAGGGGTACAGGGTCCCCTGCTACACACCCATGCTCAGGCGGGCTTCCATAGACTGTAATCACAACTTTGTTTTGCTGTTTAGATATGCTTGGGTTGGGAAGGTAAATATATTAAAGACTAAAGGCAGAGTAGATATGAATCTTCTAGACTCTGATTCAGTTAGTCTAGAATGGTGGTTTTTCAACCTTTTTAGACCCCTTGCTAGGCTCAAGGCTCTCATTGGAAGATGTCAGTTCTACATTTTCACTTGATTTTTAACTATAGAAAAATAATAGAGATTTGTTTTCTGTTGTAAAGGACTCAGAAATGCCACAGCAGACCAGAACAGTTTTAACTCTATGAATTTCTATTTAAGATCTCTCATTTATCTTGTGAATCATGTTTGTACACCTACCAATGCTAATGTTCTGTGACACTCTATGGCACCCTTGAAAGGGTATCAGTGTACTCCAGGGTGCCAGGCACCATGGTTGTGAGTCATAGAATCATAGAAAATGAGGGTGGGAAGGGACCTCAGGAAGTCACATCTAGTCCAACCCCCTGCTCAAAACAGGACCAGCCCCAACTAGATCATCCCAACCAAGGCTTTGCCTAGCCATGTCACTGGACTATAAGGTCCATCTCCTGCCTTCTGCCAATCTTCAGGCTAAATTCATGCTAACATAGCTATCTCTCTGTGTATTAAAGACTGTTAGTGGGCAGTGGTAACAGGAGCCATAAAAATAATTAGGATAATGAATACCATGTCTAGAGACCCTTCCATGCCTTTTATTAAGGATGCACTGGTAGAAACCAATGGAAGTAAACTTCAGAAATAATGTTTTGAGAATGGCTGTAGCAGCATGGATTTGTTCCAGATCCATTATTTATTTCTTATTTGACAAGTTGTCTTGAAATTGTGGGTTATGGAGTGGAGGTCACCATTAGCACAAGTTTTAATTTCTTTGACTATTTAAATTTTGAGCCCAGGTAAGTATTGAATTGGTGTGAAGCTCCACATCTTATAATATTCAGCTGTCACCTACCAGGTAATATTAGCTGTCTGTTGGCCAACAAGCGACAGTTTTTTGCTGCCATCTGCTTATATGTGGGTTTGTTTTGTACCTGAGAATCCAGTAAGATGACTACCATGCCGGTGATAATAGAACAAGTAAAAAGGAATAGTCTTAGGTAGCAGACATTCTGTATGTGCTACATTTAGACTCCAGGGCCAAATACAGACAGTTAAAAAGCCTGAGGCTGAATAGATTCAGTCTTTGCAAGTTAGTCTAAAATCCACAGATTAAACTGAAACAGAAGTGAACAGACATTTACCTTTGATTCAGGAAATGCAGCCACACACCTGCAGTGGCTCAGGCCAGAAGCCAGGGGGTGCTAGAGCACGGCTCTCCGGCTGTGTGCTCACTTCCTCTTCCTGTTTCCCCCAAGGTTTCTGGGATTTGCAGTCCAGAATTACAGCAGCAGGACTCTGCAGGGTTGCTCATCACTTCTTCCTGCTTCTTGGCACCTCTGGGATTTCTAGTCCACAGCTGCAGCCAGCAGTAAGTTTGAGCAGGGGAAAGGGTGTTAAACCCCTTCCCCTGCTCTCTGGTCACTGATCCCAGCTGGGGCTTGCCCGGCGGGGAACAGTCTGCCCCCACTTCCCATAGACTGGGCTGCATCCCTAGCTGGGCTTGCCCTGCTCCCCTGCCCCCTTGTCAGCCAGCCCTCAGTGCTCCAGCTAGGGAGCAGAGGGGTGGGGCCAGGCCTGCTCTGTGGAGCAGACAGCCCCGCCTAGCCCAGGGCTGCAAAGTATGCTGGGAGACTGATTTAGCTTGAACCAGGATGGGGTCTGGGGCAGAAGTTTCATAAACTGGTTTGACCCAAGTCAGTTATGTCTGATACTACATTCAGCCAGGTTTATCTTAAACCCATTTCAGCCATTTTGAAACTGGTTTATGTGCACTGAACGTCTGTTCTGTTACAGGTTTAAGCCAGTTTCTGATCACTTAAACTGGTTTATGTGTAGCTTCTGTCCCTAGCCCAGGGGTTCAGAGCTGCAGACAATGTAGTTGGGCCAGATACTGTAGCTTGTATTTGGGCAATAAAAATGAATAACTTTATGACCCCCAAAAGTTTTTTGTAGTTGTACAGCCCAAAATAATTTTGATAATTAAAGCTCATGCTACATGTAATAAATTGATTTCCCATTAAGGTCAATGGCCTAACTTGTATGGCTCTGTGCAGTTGCCAGCAGGTGTTAGGAGGTTGTTGGAGACTGAATATTTTGTTGTTACCTTGTCTGGAGGCAGGATGCTGGACTGGATTCATTGGTGGTTTAATCTGGGGTGGCTAATCCTGTATTTATAAGAGTCCCTGTACTGCATATTTTCTTTCTGACTGATATCTAATACTCTCATCCTCCCTGCCTCATCTTCCTTGCCAGCTATGTATATAGCATTTTTTTTGCATTTGTAGTTTTTAAAGCCAGAAGGAACCACTAAGATCAACTAGTTTGAGTTATTTTATAACACAATTTGTATAATAACCCCCTCACTGACAGAGTGGAGGCCAATGTTAAACTTGATGTGTTTGTGACCTGATTACTACAGGAAACTTTCTTGCAATTAAGTCATTGATCCTGGGAGCTTTTGAACATTTCTTTGCCCAAGTGGATCATCCTTCTGCATCTATGTGCACCAGCCTTGCCATCCATGGCTGTGCCTGTTGGTTTTATACTGGATGGGAGTAACGCCTCAAACAGACTTTGGTTTTGGTGCTTGTTCAAGACTCTTAAAATGCCGGTTCCTGGATGTTTCATGTCCTGATCAGCTGGCATCCTAGGTGGTAGAGAAGTTGTGACAAATGGATGAAAAGGACACTGGAGAAGGATGGAGAATGACACCAATAAAAACTCTATCCCCAATTTCAGTGAAAAGGGGAGAAACTTGTTTCTGATTATTGTTTTGCTAATGCAAAACTCTTTTTCCTGAGCTTTGCTCATGCCCTCCCTGAGCAAAGGAGAGGCACAGATTTCAGTACCAAATGTTCCCTCTGGAAACTGGCAACATTTTCTCTGTTCCCACCCATTCTCATGTTTTTGTCAGACTTTTCTGCATTTATGAGGAATACTCCTGGCCCTTCACCATGGATCAATGTCCAAAAAGAACTTAGTGGCAACACTGGGTCACTTCATCTCTGCAACTTGCTGGATAGTTCAACACGCTCCTTGTTCATTAGCAGCCGTTTTAAGGGCAGCTTACAGTTCATCTGTAACACTTATATTGTGGCAACCCCTTTTATTAATGCTAGTGTTACCCAAGGTGCATGTCTAGGCTTATAGAGAGCACTAAGCCTACAAACATCTCTTTGAGTGACAGCGGCATCAGACCACATGATCATTACTCAAGGCTGCCAGCTGCCTAAACAGATGGTTTGGGCAAATTAAAATTTTCATATTGGGGGCAGGTTAGACGAGTGGTAGGAAACCCTCAGATGCCAGTTCTAAATTGCTGGAAAATGTAGTAATGAACAGTCAACGCAGTATCTTAGCAATGGTGGAAAGTGAATTATAGGGGAAATGTTGTCCACAACCAGGATACAAACAAGAAGCAGCTGGTGCTGCCATGCTCTGCTGTGCCAAAGGGACGCAAGTTCAGTAGATTTGCAGAGTACAGATTTATTTCCCTGAATTGGAGCAGATGCTGCCAGCTCAGAACCAAAGGGGAAGTGGACACATGCCATTACTTCCACAGTTAAACTTTGCCTTGTGTGCCTGATGTGAGGAGAAATGGAAAGAAAACTATTGATGCAAGTAGATGAAGCGTAAAATAAGCCTAAGTGTGTAGAGACTCTTGTGTCTTGCTTTGAATGTGTAATCCTGCGCCTGTTGTCTTTAGTGGCAACACTCCCAGAGCTCACAATGGGAGGAGTCCCGGGAGCTTGGTACAATTAGACTGCTTACTTGGATGCAGCCAGTCTGAAGAGCAGGGAGACTTTTAGCTGTGTGGGTTTCATAGTGCTGATTAGGAAAATATGCTCTTACAGACAAACTTCCCCTTGCATGAAGGCTGGCTTGTTTGCAGGATTTCCTAGGTAAGTTCCTCTGTAAGGCAGTATTGCAGGTGATGAAGACTATACATCCTACCAAAATACTTTACCAGTCCATACACAAGTTCATACAATCATAGGCAATTAGGGTTCGAAGGGAGCTCATCTAGTCCATCCCAACTAGATCATCCCAGCCAGTTATGTACAGAAGTCTCTTCTCCTATTCTTATTGCTTACTGGTACTCCTCACTTAATGTCATCCCAGTTAACGTTTCATTATTACATCGCTGATCTATTGGAGAACATACTCATTTAAAATCGCACAATGTTCGGTTATAATGTTGTTTGGCTACTGCCTGCTAGTAGGTAACTACTGTGACATAATTGGATTCATGTACGTAATCGTTTCTCGCGTTTTTCAAGAACATTTCAAGAACATTAAGCGAGGAGTAGCTGTATTATGGTATAACACCCATGGATGTGCAAGATGCTTGCAAAGGCACTCTTTAGAGTTCTGCCCCAAAGAGTTCACCATATAAATGACTGACTTGATGGACAAGCTCAACTTTCTCTTGGGTTGGACTCTGCAGCTCTTTAACAGCTGGTAACCATTTAGGATGGGAAACAGAGAGGAGTTTAAGATCTGATCGAGACTTCAGGAGGACTTTGAGGGCAGTTAGTGCAGTTTGCAGCCTTGCCTACAGTGCAAGTGCCATGGGACCTTCCGTGGTTACAAGAGGTCCCTGGCTTTTTGCAAGCAAGCAAGAGAAATGTGTGGTTGGCTTTTTGAGCCTAGAGATTTTGTTCATGTCCCTAGGGACGTTACAGGTACCAGATGTGTTGGATTCTCTCACCTGCACAGATATAATTTCATTGACTTAGTCCTAATATACATTAGGATTGGAGACAGCAGAATTAGGCCTTCTAAATTTTAAAAAGCACCCCTAACTTATGATGTTAATACTTTTGTGTTGCTTAAGGCTGAAGGAATTGGAGAGCTCTGATTTAATCTCTTTAGTTAGGCTGTTTCTTTCCCTTTTGTGTTCCATCAGCTTGGATAATGGCACTGGGCTAGTCTCTGACACATCCATGTTTTAGCTGCGTTCACTTTCTCATTTTCATTCCCTAGTTTTATGCTTTTATTAACTGGGTCTACAGTAATGCAGATCCCCCCAATCTATAAAATCTACATTCAGCAAAATAGAAGAAGCCTATTAGGTTCTTAAAACAACTTTTCCCTGACTGTAACAGAATGAAATGACCGGGGCTGACCAGAAAAGATTTCTTTTTCATGAAAAATGTTGGGGTTTAACACTGGTTTCTGTTTCAAGGAGTGGAGGGTGCCTTCAGCCCTCTGTAGCCCATGGCCTGGTGTTCAGAGCACAGCGAAGGATCATAAGCCGTGTGGACTGAAATCCTCTTGGGTTGAGATAAGTGTAGGACGCAGGTCTTCAACTTCCTGCACAAGTGTCTTAACCACCAGGTTACGTTGGTTACTGCTTAATTTCAGCATCAAGTAATCCGTGTGCACGGCTCTTTCCTGCTGGGCATTTGAGGACTTGCTCCTTAGAAGTGAAAAAGGATCAAGCTGAATTCTCTACAGAGCATCTGCGCCTGAGATTTCGTACAGGCTCATCACTTGGCCAAAGTTGGATGTAATTTCATCTGAATGGCAAACAACACATCCTTGACAGAAAGGGTCATCCCCTGCCATATTTGCAGTTCCTGCACCAAAGCCTGGGGTGCTAAAATATTTCAAAGAAAACATCACTGGAGCTCTTTTATTATTAACATTGCAAAAAAATCAGTTTTCCCTTCTCTTCCTCTCAGAAATAGCAGAAGCATTTTGGCTGAAACGGCCCAAATACCTTGAGGCTGAGATGGAAGATTCAGCCCACATTGTTACAGTGCAGGAATGTTTTAAACAACTGAAAAGAGGGCCTTATAATGTCATGAACCCTTAATATGTGGATTTCACCAATGCCAATTTTGTAAACTCTTTGGGACCAGGCTATCTCTTTTTGTGTGTTTGTACAGTGTCTAGCACGAGGCCCTGATTCGGGGTGTGGGGAGGAAGCAGATGAACAGTGTGCAGTCATATTCATTATGCGACTATGGCCACAGATTATGGCTTTGAAGCACTACATCTAGTGAGGGTGCAGACATTCAGGCCTGACGAAGCACTTAAAAAATGACCAAAGTGTTTAAAAATAGCCGTTCTTTTTGAAGCACCACTTGAAACACCTAGGTCCTCCAATGGTACAGTACATGATAAGGGGTTATTTGATCCTCCGGCATCCCTTCCAGTGGAACACGATAAGGGTTTGCTTGGTCCTCCAGCATCCCACAATGCTCTGCTCTCAACTCCATGGGGGGGAAGGGTAGAGGGGGAGGGGCGGAGAACAGGGTGGACAGCCATTGAGTGGTGTCCTGCACACTCAGCTATCCTTGGAGCTTTGAGAGACTGAAACCAGAGGTACGTAGCGAATCTTGATTTCCAGCCCCCAGCTGGAAGTGCTACTTGCTTCATGCTTTTGTAGCCATTTTGAAGTGATCCAGCAGGGGCACATCTGTATGGGGCTGAAGTGCTCCAAGCTGGAGTGGGTTTTGGAGCACTTCACATGAATATCCATCCCCAATCTAAATGTATGGACAGACTTAAGGCTGTAAGACTATTTCTTGCTTCACAGAAAATGCCACGCAGGCTTAATACAGAAGTTTATACCAACTTCTCAATAATGTGTTACATCTGTGGTTCTATACTGATGTGGTCTAGCATATTCAAATATTAGAGAGGAAAACATAACCCACCATTTCCCCGTCTGTCTTTTTCTCTCTGGAGCAATGTTGTTTTTACTGGCATCCAGAAAAGGGGAAAAATAACTTATTGACAACCATCTGTGACATTTCCCCTTTCTTATCTCTCAAGTCCAAGTCTCTAGCTGACAGGGGATTTAAAAAATAATAAAAGAAATATTTAAAAAGAAGAAACCCAAACAGTGCCCTGCTCCCACGGAGATGGAGGGGAGCAGTTCAAACAAACAGAATATCGCGATGGAGTCATATATTTGCACCGCTACTTCAAATGCAGATTGTGCGTTTCATCTTTCCCTTTGCTCGTCTGTGCTTTTTGAACTGGACGTTTTTTCTGGTGGTCTGTTGATACCGAATCCCCTTTGCTTTGATGATCGCATGCTTTGTCTAGCCAGCAGGTGGAACAAAAATGTAGTTAGTGACTTATGAACAGTGGTGGGACACCTGGGGGTCTGGTCTTCCTGCTGTCCCCTTTATCGTTTTCAACCTCCCTCTACTAATGCAATGCCAGCACTCTGTCAAATGTAGCATGTCTTGTGTTTCTCCCTGGGAAGTAAGTGACAGCAGCCCATTGGATTGACTCCTTTTTTCCTAGCAGCATGGGATATGATGTAATCAGATGAAGTAAGTGAACCAAGAAGGTCAATTAACCCCCAAATGCTTTTTTCCCTTCCCTGGATGCTGCTTGCCTGATGCTCTCCTTATTTGCAATAAAAGCCAAGCATTTGCCTCCCATCACTCTCCGGGATCTGATGAAATGCATCTGTGCTTCTGATGCCATTTCCTGCTTAGGGTCTCGTACCACAGAGCAGATGTGCATCTAACAAGCAACAAAGAGTTTAAGACTTATTTCCTGCCAGTGGGACCACACTGTATGGGAGGCCACAAAAAAACCCCTTCTTGGTCTTGTCGATTATGGCACATTAAAGGTGCTTAGCGTGAAAAGCCCAGCAAAGCCAAACATTGTCTCGGAAGTTCATGAAACAGACGTGGAAGCGGGAGGGACAGAGCAGATGACATAACAGAAACTCGCATGCCTGAAAACGGGGATTTGACCGAGTCTTGTAAAAAATTAGAGTTCAGATGATGCTGTATCCTCTAGAATAAACAGAGCAAAATAGGAAAAGGAAACTATAAATTCCCCTGCTCTGCTCCAACAAGCGTGTCCAATCACTGGGGAGAACACCTGGAGGAGAAAGTGGCCTTTTTTCCCCCAAACTCTTGTTTATTTTGGGTGAGCAAGAAAGGGCGAAAGACTCAAATGTCCCAGTGTGATCTCTGGCACAAGAGTGAAGTTTGTGTCTTTATGGCAAGTAATCAAACACGCAGCTCAGGAATCCCATGTCTTGAGTGACATCATTCATTTTAGGCCCGGCGTTACTTCTGTCCCAAACATATGTCCCTTAGATTTTATTGCTGAATATTATTTAAGTCAGAAATGCAGAATGTTAGAACTGGTATACAAGCTTAGGGGCTTATGAAGTGTTGTATAGCCAGTGAAGGGAGCCCTGTATGTACCTAAGACAGGGTTGTGAAAAGTGGAGGAGGAGATCCTATCACAGGGGTGGGCAACATGTGGCCCTGGGGGCTGGATGCAGCTCGCCCGGCCATTCTATCTGGTCCGTGGGGCCCCTAAAAATTTAGAAAATTAATGTTTATCTGCCCTGGGCTGCCTGTCATGTGGCCCTCAATGGCTTGCCAAAACTCAGTAAGCGGCCCTCCACCCAAAATAATTGCCTGCCCCTGTCCTATCACCTTCTCAGGTTTGTAGATGAGTACATGTTTGGGCCCATCTTCGGGGGTGGAAAGGGAGTTGTCTCACATTTTCTCACTGGAGCAAGGGGCTGTGATTTGGGACTCATTTGTTTTAGAACCCATCTCTGTCACCATCTTGCTGTCTTGAACTTGGTTGTTACCTCCGTCTTTGTGCCTTTGTTTTAACCTTATGTAAAAAGAAATGCTGTGAAATGTAATTAATTAATCAATCAAAGTTCATAAAATATTTTAAAGAATCCAGATGAAAGGTTCAGTGGATGTCCCAGCGTTATATGGCAGCAGTTCCCCCAATGGAGTCTGTGGGTTGGAGATGGTGAGCTGTTGGTCTCCATAGAGCTGCCTGCTTGTGTGGTGGTAGCCATCTTCCTTGCAGAAAAGGGCCGACGGGCCTGGGAAAGGCAGGGGAACCAGCTCTAGCTCCACTGAGAAGTCGGGTACTAGCCTGAGACCACTACCTCTTCACACTGAGAACCAAACACTGCCTTTGGACAGTGACGGGTACAGCTCTCTAACAACCATGGCTGTGCGAAACAGCGCCGTTCTACTTCAGCTTTGGTTTTGATGGAACAAGGTTTCGTTTCAAGTTTCATTTTGTTTCGAAAGCGCTGTTCTGTTTCGTTTCGTCGAAACTGTTTTGATGTTTTGCCCATAGGCTATAATGAGGAATCATGAAAATGCCTAACACTTTGTCATTTCTTCCCTGATTCAGATAAAAGTTGCAGGGATGGTAGCCCCTTCTGAGGCCATGAAGCCTGCCAAGTTTCGAGGAGATAGGTGCAGAGGTTTCTGGGAAACTGCACCTCAAGGTGTTGACAAGCAAAAGTCCTGTCATCTGGCAGGCAGATCCGGGGGTCCGCACTCCTGGGAGGGCTGCGGAGCAGTGCTGGACTCCTCCCAGGGGTGTGGGCCCCTGATTTGCGAGCCGGGTAACAGGAGGTTGGTTCTGCCACCTGGGGCCAGCGGCAGCACCAATCTTCCCAGCACTGGGTACGGGCTGCGCCCAGTGCCGGTCCTAGGCGACAGCAGCAGCCTCCTGTGATGCAGCAGGCAAATCGGGGGCCCACACCCCCAGGAGGAGTCAAGCACAGTCCCACAGTCCTCCTGGGGGTGTGGGCGGCCCCCATTCTGGCTACCTGATGACAGGAGGCTGCTGCTGCCGCCTGGGACCAGTGCCGAAGCCAAGCAAGCCCGGCTTCGAAACGCGAAAGATTTTGAAACTTTCAAAACGTTTCAAGTCCCTTTGTTTCATTTCAAAGCTGTTTCGTAGCCTTTTGTTTCATTTTGATTTCGCTGTTTCAAGCTCGAAATGCTTCGAAACGAACCGCCCAGCAAAACTTCACGCAGCCCTAGTGCTCAGCCACCTGCAGGCATATCCTGTTACCCCTACCCTGAGCTGCCTGACCTGCCAGGGGCCGTTTATTATGTTCACTTCCCCATGTCTCTGGACAAAACTGATCCCTCCTTTTGCAGTTTAGCTTTGACTGGAACTGGGTCTATTGAAAGCCCTCTGCACAGCCGTAGTTCAGCTTCCCAGGACAGAGGTATGCTAGTAGTTCACCGAGACCCCGGCTCGGTCAGGCTGAAGGAACCAGATGACTGACGCTAAATAACAGTCTTCATGTATCTATACATTTGAAGGCTGAGAAAATGTCCATTTGCAACTTGTCAAAAATAAATGTGCCCCTTTTATTGTTGTCCCAACCCCAACATCAGCTATATCATGTCTATGGGAGATGCCGAGCTTAATCCTCCTCATGCAATGGACTAGTTTTATGCCAGTGTCACTATCAGATAGCACAGCTCTGGACTTACCTGCGCAGGTAAGAGAATCGGGCTTGTTAACCGTAGGTGGAATGACATGGCCAAGAGCACAGTACGCAGCAGAGGCCTGTACTCTTGTGATGCATCCTCAAGCTTGCTGAGCTGTCAGGGCACTCAAATGGGTTTTTGAAGAAGGTGACAAGTGCTGACAAAGTTGAATGTGTGGACAAGGAGTGCCTTAGGGAGGAGACATGGGTTCTCACAAGCAATGCCAGCCACCCGTATGATTTGTGATAACAGCTTTGCAGGATTAGGCTCCCGTTTTCTGCTCAGCAAGACAAAGGAGAGTGTTGTGCAAGTGTTATGAGTTGCCCTCATGCACAGTCTGCATCAGTGAGCTGGAAGAGAAGGGGCAGCCTGCCAAGCTCCCTTGTCACTTCGGAGTTGAAATGACATTATTTGCAGATGTTTAATCAGCCAGCATCTTCCAGGGTCAGGTCCAGCACATCCATCCAGGTCCAGCTCATCTGCCTGATGGCCCAGTAGAGAGATGGCATGAGGCTGCATCCTGGTGAACTGCTCCTTGGAGTTAAACACCAAAGTATGCACATAAGACAGTGTGATTTGGGTGATCTTCTGAGGCAGGGTGGCCAACCTGTTTGATTTCTTGTGCCTCTGAAGGGGCACATGCAGAGTGAATCAGACTTTCAGCTCCTCCAGAAGATACAGGCTGGGGATGATCTGTTTCTCACTTACATGGATTCTTACTCAGTAGAAAACTTTCCACTTAAACTTTCAGTTATTTAAATCTAAGACTAACATACCCTCTTAATACTTTTCTGCTTCCAAACAGTTAGATTGAGTCCGAGGTAAGACGACCCACTCTGGATACTAGTTGTGAAAGAGTTAGAGGACTCCTGGGGCAGTAATGCCCTTTGGAGATTATGGGTTCAGATCCCCGGAGAGCCACTAATTTGGCTCTCCTGGGACGAAGAAGAGTTAGACTTTTACTGTGAGCTTGAGACGAAGCTCAGTGCTTTACTCCTAGCATGGTTTCCAAGCTCTCTTTGAACAGTGGATTCCCCTCTCATTCTATGAGACTGACAACTAATTCTGGGGACAAGCGGGTAAATGCCCATGTGCACTCCAGCACCTTTTGCTGGGTGGAATTGGAAAGGCTTTGGCTTATGTTAAAGTAGATTTCTACTACTAACAATTGAAGAGAAGTCCTCCTCCTCCTCCTCTAGTTCAAGGGGCAGGAGGTTCTGTTCTTGTAACATCTGGCTCTGATGCTAGGTACAAATACTCATTCAAAATAGCCTAGCAATGGTTTCATCATTACTACATGCCTTTAGGTGTCTAAGAACAGGACTCCAGGACAGCTTTCTTGAGAAGTTTGAGGTTTCCATGACCTGGTGTGAGAGTAGCTGAAAGGATTTTAGGCTGCTCGCTCTTCATCCCAACTGCATACACTTGCTAACGCTGTGAGAGAGTGGCAGAAATTAGCTTGGGCTCTAGTCACCCGCTTTAAGCACTCGGTTCTGGAAAACCAGTTCATAAATTACACTTGAGCTGCAGGGCTGCCATGGTCTGTTTTTTCTTTTGGAATTGGGCACACAGGGGACTTCCATTGTCCATAGGTACTGATATCCTCATCAAGAGCCCAGCTGAATATAGGAGAATAAGGCAATAGTGTGTAATTTCTATATTGCTAACTCCAGTGACAAAACTTAAAGGTCTACATTCACCCCTGGAGTAATGATACTGTTGTCAGGAGCTTTCCACCGGGGGTTAATGCAGCCCATTTTGTGACTATACAACACTGCGGGTTAGTGTGTCACTAAACATAAAGGAAACTATAGCTTTATTCTCTGCAGTAGTTGAAATTGGTACAATATCAGCTCTGTCAAGCTCTCTGCAGTACTTGAAATTGGTACAATATCAACTCTCTCAACCTCAGAGGGTAACTAATATTCCATTTCAGCTAATGTATGTAAAGTGCTTTGAAGATGAAAACTATAAATGCTCAGTATTATTTTCTTTAATTAACTCAGATCCATTTCTGATGCATTAATATCTCCATTAACATTACCGGGGTCTAGTGGGAATTAGACAGAGGCCACTAGGCTCACTTCATTTACAACTCTTCCACCCAACCTGAACTGCCTCCTTATGTGATCTCTTATTAATTAAAATGTCCCTCTGGCCTTAGTAAGGCAGGACTTTGAAAGCAATACTTGAATACACAAGCATTGCATTTCTATCAGAGCTAGAGTTATAAAGAAGCTTTTGCTGATCAAGGCCCACTGATTAATGCAAGGGGTAAGTATAGTTTGAAAAGGCCTTGTAATAAATGCTACCTGAGGTCTCTTCCACCACTTCTGCTGAAAAGGTTGATGGGAGCAATAGCTCCCAGAAGGGACAGGGTAACAGTGGGGCTTTGCATAGTGCTGATTTCTCCTTGCACTTCTGTTTGGATCAATCAGAGGCAGCAGCTTGGAAATACTTGGGATCACTAGTTTTCTTCCCTGCACTAGCTGCAGTCAGCTTGCACCTCCCTGTGCTTACCTAGCACCTGCTGGTAATTTCTTCAGGTAGAAAAGACAGGAATCAATACCTCACTGCCAGTTAATCATGCTTCCCTGCAGCAGGCACCTGGTTCAGTTGTCTGCAGGATGGGAACTTCGAGTCTGGAATGAAAGGGCAAAAGGCTTCATAAGCCTCTAAATATCTCTGGATATAAAGGACCAGGTCCTAGCAAGAGGTGGGGACGGTTGCATAGTTCCAGCTGAATCAGCTAAGAGTCTAGTGACAAACATGGAGATCCTTGCAGAGGGCAATGCCCAGGCCAACGGTAGCTGCTTTCATTTAAGGATCTCAAAGGGACCGTTGAGATTTAACTCTGTGGGCCTCTAATGATGTGATGTGGATCCGTATTTTACAGGGTGAAGACACGGGGAAAGAGGGGGGCAGAGAAAGATGAAGCTCACACCCCTGATTTGTATTGGAGCATAACATGATCATGAGAGAGTGTCTGCAGCCACCATGCCCTGCTCCCTTGGTTCCACGAGAGCCTTGTGTGGCATGCAGTCTCCTAGGGAAAAGAAGAAAAACACTGAAACAGTAACTGCCCTTTGTTAAATGCAAAAAAAAACCCCTGCATTAAAAAAACATTGGTGAGTAGCTGACATGGCACCTTTCAATCCACTGCACAGACCTCTCCTGCATGAGCCGAAAGAGCGATGGAGAGCACTAGGAGGCAGCTGGTCTCTGCGTAGACCAGCACTAGAGCAGCTAACCTCCCTGGCCGGATATTTGCTGAGGCAGAGGAAGGGTGAGACGCAGGTCCTAAGGAGGAGTGTGCTCCAAGGGGAGCAGACTCTTTTGGTCATCTCTCCCACCACGCGCGCACCCCGAGCTTTCCCCTTTCTTCCCCACCTCACTCCCAACCTGGCCCTGTCCCAGCCCTCTGCTCCCCACCGGGACTTTGCCAGTCTCATTCTCTTCACCTACCAGCTTCCACCCCTTAGGCTTCTAATCCTAATCTTTTTTACCCAGTAAATCCTCATCTCATCTCGCCAGTCTCATCCCTACTCCTACTTGCAGTCTCCTTGTCAGTCCTCTCCCTGTGACTTCCAGTCCTCCTGTCTCCTTGTTTCCAGTCTCCTTGCTGGCCAGTCCTGGTGTCTATTCCTCTGTAGTCTTGTATCCCCATTCTTCAGCCTCATTGTCACAGCTAACTCTTCCAGCCCTTACTCACGATGTCCACGATGACACAGAACATCTGGCATCCCCGATGTTGTTCCGGGCTGCTCCATCTCTGTTGCTACGTGTAGATGGCATGTGTGCAGTTTAGGCAGCACTAAAAACTGTGATGGGATTGGGCATACTCAGTAAGAAAAGATTCTTCTGATATTTTAGCTTTTAAGTTCTAGCAAACTGTGTTTTTAAAAGCTTATAATGTGGCCAAATGAGGGGGGAAGGAGAGGGAATTGTCATTATGACAGCAAAAGGAGCATTCCTGACATCAATGTCACTCCGTCCAATTGTTTGCTTTAGCTTCAAGGCCCAGGTAGGAAGAAAATAGCAGCAGAATTTTCCTAACATTGCAAAAGAACTTATTTTTTCCCCTTAGTCTTGTTCCCAAAAATGACCGGGTGCTTTTTTTCGCTGAAACTTTCCAAAGATATCAAGCCTGAGGCAGGCAGCTGGTATTGCACATTTCAGCCCAATCAGTTAAACTTTTGCTACATCATAAGCAACTGAAAACACAGTCTTAGAATGAGACTCGGGCCATCTGTAAGGGATAGAAAAATGGAAGAACATCCATTTCAACTCCCCAACCCAACCAGAAAGAGTTCACTTTTTTTCCATCTAGGCCTAAAATAATGCCCTGTGTCTGAAATAAATGCATTACTTTGGGGAAGTCGTTTTTTGCTGTGGAATAAGCACTAATCTGCAGCTCACCATAGCATTCATCTTGAATAAAGTACAAAGAATCTGGTTGGATCTAGGAGACCTTCTGCCCGTTGTAGCCTTAGGAAGATTGTGGATCCGTGCTGTAGGCACTCAATCCTGTGCTATGTTTGCTGAATCGCCCAGCCTTCTCTTATATTATTGTTTGGTCTAGGAAACATGCCTAGGCTCAGGGTGAAGTTGCATGTTATGCCTAGACCATACTAAGGGCACTTAAAATGTGAGCAGCTGCATGTTAAAGCTCAGTAACATGCTAAATGCCCCCTGAGCATCTCAAGGTTATGCCACTTCAGATGAGGGTTACCTCTGAGTTGTCCTACGTAGCTCGTGTCTGGGTAACTGTAGTCTGTTCCATGCAGATAAAATGAGCAATTTGCAGTCCTCTAGCATCCCACGATACACCGCTCCCAGCTCTCGCCCCCCTCACTGGAGCAGGGATAGTGCTCAAGTGTCCCGGTTCTCAGCCATGCCTCTGCTTGCCAGGCCTCTAGTAGCAGGTCAGAGTTGTGCAGGCAAAAAATGGCATTAGCCCTTAATGTGTGACTGCTCACAGCACATCCTAACTTTAACCCAGCTTAACCTTCCACAGATTTAGTATGATCTGAGTTGCGCGTAACTTCACACTCAACCTGATGTTGGAAATAGTTTAATGTGTAAAACGTGCTGTGTTTGGGGTGGAATATCAAAGTTTAATTAAAATACCTAAAGTTAAGTGGGCTGCAGAGTGAAATATGTAGCAACTCCTTTATTTCTGGAACCAGTTGACCCCTGTCCCAGCTGCTGTCCATAGCCAAGCAAGGTCTTTCACGCCAAAACTTTCGCTCCTTGACTCCTGTAATGGAGAGTCTCCATGCCTGGGAGACATCCTGTTTTCTTAGAAGAGGAACATCTAGCTTTATTGGGACTGATCTTCAAAGCATAGGCCAGATTGAGCGCTCAGTTGTACTGGTGTAAATCTGATTTGAGTGAAATTGTTCTGAATTTGCATCAAGTAACTGACGTCTGCTGTCCCATCAACATCTCCCCCCCACTAAAACCCAAACACATTAACATGACCGAGCATAGCCGTTTCCTCAAATTTATGTTCACACGTGTGGAAACCATTGCGTCTTTTGTATTTCTTTGGTGTTAATATCTAGAGAGATTTGCCAGCTCTGCTTATTCTTCCTAAATCTCCCTTCTAAACTGCATGGCTCCTTCAAAGCTACCTGTGTGGGATCCTTAAATCATGAGGGCGCTGGCAGTTTATGAGAGAAAATCATCCAGCTCATTTGATGTGTTCTGCTCTGTAAATACCCATGCTCTATAAATCTCAGGAAAGTGTCACCTTGCCCAAGTGAGGGGCCAGATCGTGTATGAGGTCTAGAGCCCTGTGTTAGAGATGTCCCCGTCAAGCTGGAAAAGTCACGCAAGCCACAGGCCTAGGTGAGCAATGGCCAACCTGAAGAATCCCGGGAGTTTGCTCCATGTCATGCCATGCTTTCTAAACGCCCGACTGTTTTTCCTTCCTCACCATATAAACAAAATGGACTGGTACAGATGTTGGAGGCAGATGTTGGGAAGGGGCTGTGTCCTGGGGTTGAGTATAGCCTTCTGTTTGGGATGCCAAGGGAAGGGGTCAGGGAAATGCTGGTCTTCAAATCTAGTCATGCTGCTGTCGGCATCTACACAGGTTACTGATGAACGGAGTTTATTGTGTACAGGCATTTCATCATCATCTTTTTGGGGGGGCCTGATCCATGACTAGGGCTCCTAGTTGGGTGAATAATATAAAGCAGGTCAGTGGGGTTTAAACCTGCGACTTGTTTCTCCGACTGATATTCATTTTGTACTTTGGGTACAAGTGCAACTCCTGGCTCCAATCCAGTACATTTTCCTCTAGGTTAAAAGGTCTTTTTTTCCACAGGGGGCTCTCTCTCAACTGTGAATCACTGACCAAATTAGCAGGACTGGGAGTCTAACATAGCTGAAATGCTGAATGTACCATGAAAGGTAGCAGTGAGAGAGCCTTGGTTGAGTGCGTATGGATGAGGAGTTGAATAAGAGAGGCTACAAAGGGTCATAGGTGACTGGTAGGGGGTGCATGGGGCTTCATCCCATAGCGGAGGGCTAAGGGAGGCAACATGGGCTCCCTTCCTTGTGGTGTGGAGCTGAGCAGAGGTGGTTCAGGGCCCTATCCAGTCCATGGACAGGACCCCTCGTCACTCTTCCGACCCGCCACACTAAACAGTTGAGCACCATTGAATTAGATCCGCTTGTATTACTCAGAACAGTAATACACCTCTCAAGCAATGCAAGTCATGCTGCACAAGCCAGGAAAGTAGTGATAGGTGTAGAAATGTGGGTCTCCTGTCACCTATACATGCTGATGGAGTCCACAAATAATCCATTCAAAGTGCCATAATTCTCATTATTCTGTGACTGAGGTAAAGAGTATCCTCATTTTACAGACGGGGAGAGTCAAGTAGTTTAAGGTCATTTACATAAGACTGCATTTTGTACAGGGATTATGTGTTGCAAATAAAAGGCCTGTGCTATGCAAGTGATCAGGCTGGATGCCGTAACAGTCTTTTTGCCTCAAGCTCTATGGCTCAGGCATACTATGATTGCAGCCTCAACAGGTGCATTTTAATTACCAGGATCCAATGTATAAATGAAATCACTTCACATTAACAAGGCATGTAATTGCACGGACATGTCTGGGTATAGAACATGCACATGCATTTTGTTGAAAATCCTGGTCTGCATCAAATAACAAAAACCTCCAGAGAGAGTGCAGCCCAGGACAGAACTCAAAGAGCTCCTGGCTCTGAGTCTAGTATTTAGACAGATGAATCACATCTTCAGAGCTATCCCCAAAAATCTCCTCGAAAGAAACAAAAATGTTTTTGCTTAGTCCATTTTTTTGGTTTGCGGGGAAATTCAAACAGATTTGCAACGTGCATTTCTGTTTCTGGTCTCCACAGAAATGTACCTTCCAATGTTTACTTTCTTCCCCAAGAGGAAAAGTGAAACAACTACTTAATCAAAGAAAAAAACTGAATTTTGCTCAGCAAATTGAAATGAAAAATTCCAATTTTTTGTTAGAGGACCAAAAAAGGAAGACTTTCCGTGAAAGCGTTTGTTTTGATCAAAAGCCCTTTCTTCCTTGAAAAAAACAAAGACAAAATGAAGTTCTCTTAGTAACATCTGCCCTCAAACCTCTTTCTAAAACATAAGTGAATAACAGAGAGGACAAGTTTTATTGAAAAAATATTAAACACAAGAGGTTTCTACCAATACCAGAGAAACCATTCATTTTATTTAAACAGCAGTTTAAAAACAGAACAAAACAAAGTCTAGATACTTTCCTACGGGTTTTATGTTTGAGTAAAAACCCACTGATGGCTTTTAGAAAGCTAAGGAAGCCTCAAGTCTGTAGCAGTTCTCTGGAAATCCTCTACTCAACTTGAATTGTGCTGACTTAACAGGAAGACACTTTGAAGCTGCTGCCGCTTGTGGAGGAGTGAGGCTCTTATGAGATGCCAGCCAGTATTATTTCAAGAGAAACAAAATATGCTGCTATTTCCAACCAGAGCAGAGTTGGAAGATAATTAAAGCTCAGTTGCTTCCTAAAAACCAAAGCAATGGTTAACCTTTGAGTTCAGCTTGGGATTCCAGCAAATGGTTGCATAAATGTAAGAGCAGATGCCTGCTGGGTCCTAATGCAAGGACCGACAAAGCCAAGCATGGCCTCTTCGAGGCTGTGATAATGTGGCAACTACATGTCCCAGCATGCTGTGCCTGGGGTGATCACATAAGACTATGGCAGGCAGAACTTTGCATGCTGGGATGTGTAGTTCTGTGGCAAGCATCAACCGATGGGAGGTCGGGTGCAATGTGGTCCATTTTATGCAAGTCAGGTGTAGCCCTGGCAAATTGTCGACGGTGCCCTGGGTTGGGCAAAATCTGGCTGCCCCTGTCCTCATGCATTAAGTGTACTTGTAGTAAGGCCAACTAAACTGGTTATAAAATAAATATTTAAAATGACAACATTTGGAACATCTTCCTTTACCGTTTTTTTTCTCTACTGTTGACACAAAGGGAGATCACTTGGCTAACAAGAGCCAATCCATGCACCAAAATATATACCTACGGTATACTCTGCCAGCCAGTGGGACTGTTGCTTTAATCCAAGCCATTTTAATAATGCAGTTAATAATCTGTCTTGGCAATGCCTAACACAAAATGTGGAGGATTTGTCTTTATGAGATAACCAAGAAACAGAATGTACTTCATACTTTAAGAAATTAGACTATATCAAATGTGTAATAAAAATATTTTCTATAGGATTTAAAAATATATACATATATAAACTACCTTAATTTTAATGCCCTGTTGATATTGACGCAATCTCTACAGTATCTAAGCAAAGCCAAGGTTGCCCAGCAACCTCCATCATACCTCAAAACAGTGATTACAAAATGGGAGGCCTTGTCTACGCTGCCGTGGAAGCCTGCTTGCAAACTGGATCTGAAATACCTTTCCACAGGCCTGCTCCAACTCCCGTGGGGAGTCCCTGCAAAAGCTTCTAACAGTGGGACTGGGACTAGAGCCTAGCAATTGATCCAGATAATCTGCATTCAAACTCTATGTGGCTGGGCAGAGTAAATAGATCCCAAATGTGTTCATGATCCTCTCCAGGATATTTCCCAGTAAGGTGTGAAGGGGATCACCAGAAGCTGCCTTAAGACAGTTTGATTTTTGTCTACAGTGCCCAGTCAAATCTAGTTTGGATCCTCCTTATCTAGAACCGTTCCTAAGTGAGGCTCAATTTTTTTTTCATACATCGTTTGAAGCCCAGTGTAGACAAGGTGTATGGGCCCAATCCTGTTCTAATGCAGGCAAGACTCCGCCGGGAGTACATGATAAATGTGGGATGAGGCCTCTGGTCACCAATATCATTAGCATTCGCACTGCAGTTTGCATTATACTTTAAGGTAGGTAGCATGAGAGTTCTCTTGCTTTAAAGAGTTAATGTGTGGGATTTGGCCTGCGGAGGAGAGTTTCTCACTGAGCTTTCGGTTCATCTGCTCCATGTGCCTGTTGTTCTTTCTGGCTTGCCGGAGGGACCTCTTGACTTTCTTCACCCTATCTCGCAGCTGCTTGTTGCGTTTCTCCAGGGTTGCCACCTTCTGCTGCAGTTTCTTCACCCTGTCCTCTTCCTCAAAGAGGGCTTTCTGGACTGAGGAGCACATGAGCTAAAGGAATAGAAGAAAGGAAATAAAAACACATGAGCTTCAAGCCAAAGCCATTTTGAAGTGATAGCGCCCCAGGCATTCAACTTCATGGAGCGCCTCACAACCCTACAATAGTGGGTCAGTAACTTTCAGAATTGGATCATCATCTTGCACTTTTTCAGCTAAAATCCTCTACCTTTCCACCTCCTGTAATAGGAAAGCAAACTATTTAAATCTTAATAATATTAGCACCAGCTCTCTGCCCCAAGCCCTGGCCGCTGCTCCCTCTCTGCTGCAGGGCTGGAGGCACAGCCGACTGCCACTGCCGCCTTCTCCCAGGGCTTTTGAGGCTCTTCAGAGGGGTCTCTGCTCCCTCCGCTGGGTCAGCTCTCCCCAGCTCTTCTTAGGCCTCCTGCATCGTTCCCCAGAGTCACTGTCAGCAGCCCCCATGCCAGTTCGGCTACTGCTTTTATCCCCTCTGGCAGTCCCTCCCTGGCTTGCAAACCGGCCGACCAGGGCTCAGGGTGGCGGGCCCCCAACCCGGGCCACCCCCCTTCCATGCAAATGTGGGGATTGAGATCGGCTTCTCCTTTTCCACAGGGCAGGGCTCCCCTGCTCCACCCTTGGGGTCGCTCCGAGTTCACCGGCACTGTTTCTACCCTCGGGTAAGTATCTCAAGCCAATCTGGTGAGCCCGCATTGGCAGTCTGTTACATCAGCTATCAAAATTACATTAACGAGGCTTATTTAGGTCATATGGGCTGTTTGCTTGAGCTCCAGGTAGAAACCTGGCCCATTTCTGCTGCATGATTTGGCTCTGGGATTTGAATTCAGCTGACTGGGATTTGCCATTAGAAAAAAAAAAATCTATATTCAAACCCAGGGTTTGATGCTAAACCGTATAAATGCAAGGTTTTGGCTCAGTTCTGCCCTTTATTCTTTGTTCTAAAAGCAGAAAGAAGCTGACCTTCAAGACATCGACGCTACGTGGCTCAAATCTGCCCTTCCGAGATAGAGAAGTTGCTTATTGTTTTAATACAGGGTATTTTATGTGGTTCTGTTACATGAAACCTTAAAAAGGCAAGCTCCTATCATCATTGTAGGGACAGTCAGGACTCGGTGACCTTTTCCTTACAAGGTTTTTCCATGGGTCCTTGGGCAAAATCTCCTCCTGCCCTAATCCCTCCCAGTATTGACTGAAGTGTATTATACCAGCTGACTGCTGCCTTCTGCCCTGTGTGCAGTGTCTTGGTGCTGCCCTTGCTCCAGCAGTCTTTGTGCAAAAACCCACTTGTTTCAGCAGCAGTCACAGCAACAAGACAAGAACGGGCCCACGGTTTGTGGAGAAGTTTGAAATCCCTGAGGATGGGAGAGGCTGAAGGGAAACTGAAAAGCTATGGGATGATCCAAGTATAATTTAAGATGGCATCAATTAGCTTGCCTGTAAAATGCCAAGTGCCTCTCTCATAACCCAAGACATTTCACCTCTGCAGTACCCTGCTATAATGATTCAACTGCAAAGTTTTCTCTGCTGTATATGATCATGTGATTTTTTTTTCTTCCGCCGCTCCCTCGTTTCAGCCTTTATTTTAGGTTTTCCCCTGTTATAGTGATAACAGAACTATAAAAATCAATTTAAAAAAGGATGAATAATGTTAACCCAGAGTTTAGAGAGATGAAGGGTTTAAATTCTTGGTGTTTAATTTAATGTTAGTAAAGTACCCTAGTGAATGAGAAAAAGTTAGTCATTTCAAGAGTGGGTTTTTTTTCCTGTCCTCTCTAGGAAAACCCTTCTCTTAACTGCTTAATAAAGCAGGAGGCAAGAATTTCTTAGGGCGATATCTTTTATTGGACTAACTGTATAGTTGGGACAGTTAGACAAGCTTTTGCATACAAGATACTCTTCAGTGGGTCTCCACTGTAAGCGGAGGATTTCAATACCTTCCATGTTACGGTAGGGTAAGAGTGATGTTGTAGCTGTGATAGACTGGGAATTATGCAAAACGTGATGAAAAATGTCTTGCATTCGAAAGCTAGTCTAACTCAATCCCAACGATGCAGTCAAGTGCAGTAAAAGACATCACCTTAAAAAAAACCCTTGCCTCTCAAATAATTTCTGGACTACCATGTCTGCAACATCAATTTTACACTACATACTGAATAATGAAATCCAATTCAACAGTTAAATGACTGGTGATCAAACACTGCATGGTTGGGTGGAAGAAAAAAAAATGCTGTTTCTTTGGTTAAGTTTTCCTGCTCAATTATTCTGATTTTTAAATGTACATCAAGGTCTCCCAGAGCTTTGGAGGGGCTTCCTTTGGTGTGGAGTTTGCATAAGAATGACATTTAAATAAATAAGTACATCCTTGCTGAGATAATTAATGTTATAGGCTATTTTTCCTCATCTTGCTCTGTAATGTTTTTCAGTGAACCAAGCGGGGGGGCAGGGAAATCATGCTTTGATGGGTAATATTTCATTTGCTTTGGAAACCCACCAGCAATTGAATACCCCTGCAGGATAATGCAGCAACAGCCTCCAGTTGCAGCTGGCTACTTGGATTTAGTCCGCTTTGATGACACACTGTGAGGTTTTGCTGGGGATGGAGCTGTTTGCAGTGCTCATGCTTCCCATCAAAGTTGCTTAGTAAACACACACCAAAAGGACTGTAACCCCAAACCAAGGCCAAGAGTGTTTGGAAGAGGAAAATGTTTTCTGTTTTTCAAATAATGCATATTTCAAGTGAACTCTTCTAGCTCTTTGAAAACTGTCAATAACTTTTGGCTTTCATTTTTCTCCAGTCCCATGCAAAACCTCAACTGGAGCAATAATTAGATAATATCCTTACAGTTTTCCCTTGCATTTTCTTAAATTAGGGATTAATTAAGAGGAGATAAACAAGACTTTCACTTGGAGGCAGATTAGATCACTGTGACTAACTGCAAGACCAACATGCATCTTCCTTTGAAGTTTCCCATGGAAGCCACTACCAGAGACATGATACTGGGGTAGATCTACCAGTATGGTGATGCCTACAAGGTGTGCCTTTATCCCAAGAAATGGCTATGGGTGGAGTAGGCATCGAAGAGGGGTGCAACTGCACCGCTGTACTCCCCTCCCTGGTCATCCCTGGTCTAAACAATTCCAGGCTGTTTGACCAGCCTGGTCTTTAAAAACTTCAGGAACAAATCTCATTGTGCGACCACTAGATAGAAAGCCCAAAGCATTGTCAGGAGAAGATACTTGTGCAATGAAACCAGAAACTCGTGTGATCTTGGAGAGCCAAAGCAAAGTGGAATTGGTCTCTATACAGGTCTCCTTCAGCACCTTAGGCATGTAGGTATATATACAGCAAAGGAACCTGCAGCTTTCAGGCTTTGGCCACTGTGCCTTAATGTGCATATGTGAGTCAGCAGCAGATTTTCCCCCTCTGTCTGACAAGGGTGGGCTTCAGGAAGTTCTGCCAACCAGGAAACAGCTCAGACTGCCCGGAGGTGTGCTGCGCGTGAGGCTGACCACCCTACTTCCCTGTGAAAGAACGGAAAGAATTTGGGAGTGCGGCCGACTGAAGCAGGGATTGGGAGGAAACAAGGATGGAAAGAGAATCGCTGTTTTAGAAAGCATGGTCATGGGACCTGCCTAAGACTCGTGCCTAATGCAGCGCCCAGCAAGTCTATTGTTAATTCACAAATTATATACATCAAAGTAGCAGTCTGAAATATTTTGTTATAATATATCTTTGTTGTTCAAACGTTCATTATGTCCTAAGGGATACATTTTGTTAAACAGCCATTAAAAAAATCAGCATTTTGCCCAATGATTGAAGGGGTACGCATTCTTAGAGTGTGCATCCACAAAAGCATATTCTTTTCTCTAATCTGTATTTTACCCATAAACTGACTTCTGAATGATTGGGGCACTGAACTCTGTTCTCCTGCATCAAAATCACAAAGAAGCTTTGTAGTAATGACATAATGAACAGGGACTGCTCTTCTGAAAAAGGCAACTGGAATGTATATGCGCTTCAATGCTAGCCTTTATACATTATGAACGTCATATAAACAATCAAGCTCGGCTTTGTAGTAATCAAGTAGCTATGGGTTCAAGTCCCAGCAAAGCCAAATCAGCCCTTCATTTATCCAAGGGAGATAAACGGAGTTCTTCATTGTGCGTTATGAGAGGTTCTTACTAATTAAAAAAATTATATTCTCCATTGTTTGAAGTCTTTAAATCCAGATTTTCCAGAATATATCATGATCTAGTTTAGGGGTGGGCAATTACTTGGGCCGGAGGCCCGCTTAGCTAGTTTTGGAGAGGTGTGGCAAGCCAGGTCAGCACCACCCCCACCAGGCTGGCTCAGCACCACCAGCCTGCCCCACAACAGCTCACCAAAACTCCCTAAGTAGCTGTGTCCCGGGGCCAGGGCCCAGCCCCACGCTGTCACCACCTGGCAATCCCAGGGTCTCCAAGCAAACCGGCTTGGGACCCACATGAGCAGGGCATGCTTGGCTGGGCAGATGGGATGGGACCACAAGTGGTGTCTGGGAGCGGGATGGGTAGGAAGGTCTGGAGCCAGGACTGGGACTGGGCTTGCAGACTGGTGACAGCACAAGGCCAGGGCCTGGAGCAGAGCCGCAATCCACTCCCTGCACACCCTTCCCCACAAAACTGCTGCCCATTGCAGGGATGCATGGCCAGCAGCTCACGGCTCTGCCCCGGGCCCCTGTCCCTAGCCCCATGCTGTTGCCGCTTTGCAGTCCCGATCCTGATCCCAGCTCCACCCACCCAACCCACTCCCAGGTGCTGCTCCCTGCCCGCCTGTGGCCTCATCCCCATCTGCCTGGCCATGTGCCCTGACCTCACGGGTACCAGGCAGGTCTCCATAGAGACTGTCTGCCCACTCTGTTCAGTGCCCCTGGCAGTGGGTGTGGTGTGGGGTGGGTGGGCTGGGGTGCCTGGGTGGTGGGGCCAGGTCCAGCAGTGTGGTGGAGAGCATTGGTAGAGAGAAGGAACCACCGCTATGGAGGATGCCAGGACAAGTCTGGCCACTCAACCCCGCTGTGCACCTGGGGGCGATGGGACTGGTTGCATGCACCATAGCCTGGGCTGCTCCCCATGCCTGGGGCAGGTGAGGCTGAGGAACCCACCGCAAGCCAGACAGACCGTCTTAGTGGGCTGGATCCAGCCTGTGGGCCATATTTTGCCCACCCCTGATCTAGTTGGAAAAGAGTATAAGGTTCCTTCTAGCACTAAAACATATCAGAACAAGGCCTCATCCCCTTCTGCATGGACTCTAAGGTTTCCATGGTACTTCACATAAGAGTTGGGGGATGGTTGTCTTGGTTTGTTAGCCATGAAAACTTCTGTCCTTGTTCATACTGTTAGGTACATGATGTCTATTATTCAGAATATCATGATAATACATGCGGGTTCCTTTCAAAGAAGGGAATGGGAGCATTCTGCCCCAAAAGTAGACCTCTCGTGTTGTGAATCCTGTTCCTTTGTAGCTGAATTCTCCAGAACAGGGTACCCTCCCTGCCTCACTGCTATTGTAGAAGAGAGCCGGTTATTTCATTGACAACCCTGCTGTCCAAAGAGACCGCATGCAGGTAACAGCCATGGCTGTGATTTCAGCTTCCCGCTCAAGAGCACAGCACATGGTCCAGGAAAGAAAAATCCCAGACAAAGTTCCAAAACCAGATCTGCACCACCAAAAACACATTACCGGCAGCACTTGGCATGCCCAATGGAACAAATGACAGCTGCTCCCTCTGGAAATGATGTCCTAGCATTTTTCATTGCTGAGCAGAGTGGTTGGCCCCAATCCTGTCTGAATGGTGCATCAGCACCTACAGCAGATCTCACAGCTTAGCTATAAATCAGTCCCTGAGAATAGGAGAGACGTTCACATTTGCTGCATGTTGTGTAGCCACTTTGCATTTTACCACTGTAAAGTTGGGTACAGGCTCTTAAACTGAAACCCTATCCAGCATCAAACACTTACCTCTCACTGCTCATGTATTTAAACATAGCAATAATTCATTCACCCTCTCTAGAGGGACCTGGAGGCCAAACATAGCTCTCTCTTGTTTTTAACTATGTACAGGGCTGACTTACTGAGACATCCCTTCAGTTGGGAAGGAGGACTCTGTACCCCAGGACTGTACAGTGTGAATTGGACAAGATACAGTTAAGACACCCCTCCCTTGGCTGGCAGAGGAACCCATAAGTAGGACTCTTCACCTGGCCAGATTTCAGACTTGATGCATCACCTCTTCCTCCAGTCAGCCCCAGTGGGTAGGCAACTTGAGAGAGAAAACGGACACATTGCTTAGCACTCCTGCAGAGGTTTCAGAAGGGTTTTGGCAAGTTGAGTTTGGAATTGGGTGACAACCTCCACCTACACGAGCCTCCCAACCAAGAGTCACAGCTATGCTGAGGCATGGAAAAGCCCCTCTCTGCACTTCAAAAGCCCTCTCATTGGGCAAACTAGTTACACACAGCAGTACCCAGTTAAAACACATCCAGCTTGTGTCAGAAGAACTAAATGGTGACTTAAATGTTATGGAAACATGTCACAGACCTGGGGTGAGATCCTGGCCTGACTGAAGTCAATAGTAAAAATTCCTGCGGACTTCACTGGAGGGGAGGGGGTCAGTATTTCTCCCTAGGACTTGTACAGTTCACAAGGGTATTGTAAAAGCCAGGCTCTCCGAACTTGTGTACAGTGCCAAACTGAGAGAAAGGAGGGGGAGAAGCATGGCAAGATGGCTGCCCATCACTAAATATAAGATGGTGTGTGTTTTCTTGGGAAGAGTCAAGGTCTTTTACTCTGTGGAGACTCTGAATGGAGGAGATAGTCTTAAACTTTAGGAGGAGAGTGATCTCTGTTTGTAATCCGAGGACTGCTGACTTTGCTCCCTCATGCTTTCCTCATACACGTAGCCCCGACATCTGGTGTTTGCTAACCCCCTTCCACCTGTGTGAAACGTCCACTTTCTTTTAGAGCCATGTTTGCCCAAGTGTGAAGTATGAAGAACAAGCATGAAGCCCAAAGACAAACATCTTAACTGTTCTCCAGAAGCCCATATTTGATTTTTAAATGAAGAAAAAGTTTTTTATGGTTACAGCTGTGAAGAAACCATTTTAAAACACCGAGAAGAAATAATAAGGCATGGATGCCTTACCTGAATTTTCAGAAAGCCTGAAACAAGTGCTCTAAGGTGTTAACTGACCTCTTCATTTCAGCGGGGGTAGGGACAGAAGTTACACATAAGCTGGTATAAGCGAACAGAAACCAGGTCTGCAGTGGCTCCAGTGCAGCACTTCCCCCGGTGCCACACGAGCATGAGAGCTGCAGGCGTGCCACACAGAGCCCTCGCAATAGAGGCGGGCCGGGCAAGCTGCGCCCCTCGCCCCCACGTGCAGCACTGACCGGAACTGCGCGTCACCGGGCACCAGCACCTGTGCGGGGCACGAGCAGCCTGAGCGCTCCCACCAGCTGCTGCTGCCGGTGGCAGGGGCTGTGCACCATGTGGGGGGTCCCCACCTTCCCTGACACCTCATACACCCACACCCTGCCCCCACAACTCCCCCTCAAACACATAACCCTGACATCACATGCCCAGCCACACCTCTCACAAATCCCCCACATACCCCCATGCCCAATCACACCCCACACCTCCCACACACTATATACAAGAGTAAGACTTTATTTCTGAGTTATTGTGCACAATATACCCTTTATATACAGTACACAAACACAAATTGTGAAAAATATTTTTTGTTATTAAATTAAAATATGTTATAGTAGGTGTTTGACTTTTACTGTATGATTTGATTTTTTTTCTGGTTCCAAGATGGCAAACATCCTCTCCCAAATAAGAGTATTTCTGGAGGGTTAGGGGAGGGACTTCTGGTGGCAAAGGTCTGGAGTTAGGGGGCAGGACTTTCAGTCCCAATATGGTGACCAGAGGGCGGGGCAACTGTCAAGGGGTCGGGCCACCCATGAAGCCCAGGACAGCTCACCAAAACCCATTAAGTGGCCCTCCAGCTGAAATAATTTCCCACCCCTGCTCTAACACCGCCCCCCTGGCTGGCTTCTGGCCTGGACATGTGGCTGCATTTCCAGAATTAAAAGTGAATGTCTGTTCGCTCACTTACTGATTCAGTCTACACAGCTTAGACCAGGGGTGGGCAATTATTTTGGGCAGAGGGTCACTTACTGAGTTTTGGTAAGTTGTCAAGTGACTTATTTCCCTCTCCAGCACAGGGAAGCAGGAACAGCCCCACAGTCCTAGGCCAGAAGCCTCTGCTAGGCAGGGGCTTCTGGTTGGGGGGGCAAGGCTGGGGGGGGCCTGCAGCTTCCCCTGGGTCCTACTGCCCCTGGCGCCTGTCATCTTTGACAGGCGGCCAGGAGCAAATAAATATTAATTTTCTAAATTTTTTAGGGGCCCCGTGGGCCAGATCCAGCCCCCGGGCCATATTTTGCCCACCCCTGGCTTAGACTAACCTGGGACGATTGAATCAATTCAGCCTTGGGCTTTTTCATTGTCTGTACTTAGCTCATGGTAAGTCAAATGGTCAGTGATGGTGACTTTAAATGTCTAGAGTGTCTTTAAATGTCCGGTGACTTTAAATGTCACCATTCCTATCTATTGCACTGCTCATTACAGCAAGTCAGAAAGGCAAAGTGGGGTCTGGCTCAAAAGACTAGTCTTGAGCTGGAAGAAGGTGGAAGATGTGTAGGCCTTCAATGAAATGGCCACATTGCAGCAGAGTGCGGCTAATCTCACATTCTCAAGGCAGGGGGGAAAGCAGGTAACCTCAACTTTCTGAAATTTGGAAAACTCTGCCCAGGAGATTGGAAAGGCAAGGACAGAGCTGCTGAACACAAGCTTAGCTTCATGCTGAACCCAAGCTTAGCTTCAGAGTGCAACTGCTTAATCCCTTTGAGTTTTATAGCTGGGACAAGCTGCCATTTGTAACTATAACAACCGCCCAAGAGATCATTTGAGACATCACTTAAGCGCCTGACCGAGGCAGTGTTGACTGAAATGTCTGCTCTTGTTTTCCCTGGCGTTTCTTGAGTTTGCTAGTACGTGGCGCTGACATTTTCATCACTGGCTAAGAATGGCCCAGGGACTCCTGGCACTGCACATCTCCCTGGAAAATGGGAACTCTGTTTACAAGTTGTAGCCTAAGATTTACTTTCCAAAGGCCAGTGTGCCAGCAGCTTCACCAGGACACTGACTCAGCAGAAAGGCTAGCGTATTTATAGGGACGAGGTGTTATTCGAAAAGGGCAAAATATTCTCAATGTGCTCTTATTCTTATTTAATAATGTTAAGATCAATGGACATTTTCTTAAATTATTCCCTATAATAAAGCCCCATTAATTTAAAAGAAATAACCTTCTTTTCTAGTAGGGTGCTTTGGATATGTAGTGAGCACTGAAGTCCTTATTCTCAGCTCTGGGCTCCCAGGGTTTGAGGTCTTAAGAATAAACTGTGATTTCCTTTGAACAACAGAGTTGGCTTTGGATGTATTTCATGCTAATGAAAGTAGCTGGACTGACAATCTTGGAAACCTCTCTCTATCCATAGTACATGGGGTCCCAGCACTATATTATCTTTATGCTTTGAGCTTTGATATGCAAGGAGCAGTTCTTTGAGTAACAGGTAGCAAGCCCATATAGGTCATGTAAGTCCCATATAGACCGTGGTCTCTCTGCTGAGCCTGGGACTGTGGGCACAATTTGGTCAACATCTATTACTTATAGTAGTGGGAACTTCTTTATACAACGTGTACAGATATATATGGGAAAAAGTCTCTGCCCCAAAGCAATTAGAATCAAAATGAACAAGGAAAATGGGGGTGGAAGGAGGTTTTGTCTCCATTATACAGATGGGGAAATGAAAGCACAGCAGAGTAGGCAGAGGGGAGGGGGCTACACTGTCCTGCATGCCCGCTTGTGGAGATCTGTGCTCCTCCTCTTGTCTTGCCTGGTAATCGACAGTAAAATAACTCACCGTGTTACGTAACAGCTAATGATGATTAGCACCTGAAGACAGGACACAGGCACAGTTGACAGCTTGGTGTCTAACTCCCATCTCTCTCACCTCCACTCCTTTCTGAATTTCTGAGAGTTTCAATCTTTCTGGGAGCTGTATTTTCTGGGACTCTCCATCTGACTGCCTCTAGAAACCCACTGAACCTCGGGGATCTATGGCACACATGGGACTAGGCACAAAAGCCAGTTTAATGGCATGAGCCTTTTGCCTTTTTGTTCATCAAAGAGGAGGTGGGATGGTGAAGTGTACCAGACATATCTCCGTCCTCTCTCCCCCCCAGAGCAGCAATGAAAGGTACAGCAGAGGGCAGGGCATGGATGCATCCATTAAGTTGATTGCTTCCTTGTGAACTACACTTACAGGGACACAGTCAAAATAAAATCACATTTTTCAGAGGGAAAAAAAACCCTTTCCTCTGCTACTACTCTGAATCCTGGAAGGATCATTAAAATGTATTTGATGTTGCATACTGTTTCAGGTATCCAGGTTGTAGCTGTATTGGTCTAGAAAATAAAGCAACCAGGGCTTGTGGTAGAGGTGATGTCTTTTATTAAACCAACAAGATTTTTGCAAAAAAAAAAATCTTTAATTGCAAGCTTTTGGGCACAAACACCCTTCATGAGGCATTGGAGAAAAGATTGTAAAAGTTCTCCTGAGTAGAAATGAAAGTTCATATTTCATATTTCTTCCTTCCACCTCCATTTTCACACACACACACACACACACACACACACACACACACACACACACACACACACATATATATATATATATATAGAGAGAGAGAGAGAGAGAGAGAGAGAGACTAAAAGTTCTCCTGGGTAGAAATGAAAGTTCATATTTCCTATAGGAAATATATATGAACTTTCATTTCTGCCCAGGAAAACTTTTACAACCTTTGCTCCATTGCCTGACGAAGGGTGTTTGTTGCCTGAAAGCTTGCAATTAAAGATTTTTTTGGTGCAAAAATCTTGTTGGCCTAATAAAAGACATCACCTCTACCACGAGCCCTGATTGCTACGTGCTGTTTCAAGACTTTTTGCACTTCACTTTTTTTAACGAATGAAAACATAATGAAAATGGAGTGGTTTTATTGTCTTTTTGGAGAGAGTATAAAATCCTGAACCTAAGTAGTGTCATTTCTTTGTCCAAACAAAGTGTTCTCAAAATAGCATGATTATACTCAAGCCATAATTAGGACCTGTCAGCTTCCCTTTATATTTTTGAAGATTGAAAAATGCTGTGTGAACCTGTCTGCATCTGAATTTGTTTTACTTGGCTTGGCTTACAGTAGGAATAATTCAATTCCCAGCCCCCAAAAATATTTCAAAGAAGAGAGAAAAACTAGAATGACCCAGAAATGAAGTGTGTTGAGTTCTTCTCTAATACAGACTGAAAATATGAGAGCTGGTTTCAGACGAACCAGAAAGTACTGATATGAAAGCCGGACATCTTGCTGGCTTCTTGTATTTATTTGAACTTGTCATCGCTGATCCTTAAATTAGTTGAAAGCTACCTTTACAGTCAGTCTTACAACTTAGTGTGTGTGTGTGTGTGTGTGTGTGTGTGTGTGTGTGTGTGCTGGAAGGGCAGGAGCAAGTAAAAGTACAAAGCTATTAAAATAAATTGACAACTAAATGGAGGAAAGACAGAGCACCAGTTCTGGCAACTGTGTGCGTTGTGTCTAGTCTGCACAGGAATTCAGAGGAGAATGATCAGAACGGTCCAGCAGATGAAGAAAGCATGAAAAGACTGGGATTTGTCTACCATAAAAAATGGATGTAACAAAAGCGGATAAAATGAGGGACATCACAAGCAAGGTTGATTGGGAGCTCCTGTGCTCTCTGTCTTAGCACATCAGAAAGACGGGGGTGTTTAATAAAACGGGACATTTCACACGAGCCTTCATTCCACCCACACCTGCCTCCTGAACCATTTTTCCACTTTACCTTGAAGCATCTGTTGTTGGCCGTTGTTAGAGGCAGAGCGACAGATTATGTGGACCTGGGGTCTGACTGAGTCCAGTCACCCCAGGGTCCCAGAGGATCTCTTGCAACACTAGACACCTCCCAAAAAATGCTGGATTTGTGAATTTGAACAAAAAAAAAAATCAAAGTCTCCCCATTCTGCTGGTTAAAGGTAAACAGATGATTCCTGCTCCGAGTCAAAACAGCAAGAGTGCTCCCACGCTGCCTAGCCTCACCCAAAAAAATGAAAGCCCCATCCTATTTTTCTTCAGCCCTGGGATTTATTGCTCCTGGACAGCACAATCTAAAGCCCAGGAATTCTGTCATCCATAAATCAAAATCAGGGAAGGAAGAAACATAGCTATTTTTGCTCAAGGGCCAGAGTGGGAATATCATGAAGTAAATGACTGCCTTTGTCTCCAAAGAACGCAGAACAGTGACATTTACTCTAAGTGGAGTCTGTGAGCTCCTCCCCACCAAGAAATACTATGAAAACAGACCAAATGTATAGGAAACCAGCACAGCAACGCTCGTTCTTTTCCTGAACTGCTGAACTAAATAGCATTCCTCCTGTCCCCAAAGACAGGTGGCTGTCTCCATAGAGGCCGACGTCTCTGAGATGGACAAGATCTTCCATGGTCCGCTTCCTGCCAGAACTGGAGTGTCCCTCACAGATCGTGCTCCAGGGCTTTTCCCTGTCACGTGGTAATGGAGTCAAACGGCGTGGCTTTCACCACCTCTTGCAGAGGACTGAGCCACTTTGCCCTGTTTGGAATTGTCCCTATTACTAAGCCTGCATTCTCCTTTTCTCAGCTTCCTAGATTAAGCTCTTCTCACCCTTAGTTCTCCTTAAACAACTCTTCCCACCTCTGAGATTATCTCTTTCAGATACAGAAGCAATGCTTGGCTCAACAAAGCCTTGGCTGGGATGATCTAGTTGGGGTTGGTCCTGCTTTGAGCAGGGGATTGGACTAGATGACCTCCTGAGGTCCCGTCCAACCCTAATTTTCTGTGATTCTAATGCCGTCACTGTGGGGATGAATTCCCTGGGGCAGGTTTACAGCAGAAAGAGGACCAAAGAGGCTTTCCCCATCCTTCTGTGTCCTTCAGCATAGATCAGCCGCACTCCCACATGGAAGTGCAAGGACTTGACTTGTGTAGAGCTCCCTCTGGTTCTAGGAATGGATACAGCTATGGTCCCATCTCCCTTCCACGCCATTTTTAGATGAAGAGGGTGATGGCAACAGATGTTTTGTCTTGGCATGTATCCCCTTGCAGCTACTGGAGGAATTCTAGCTGAGAAAGAAGAAAGGATGAATGATCTTCTACCTTAATAAATACTTATGCAATACTACAGAATTGCTAATCTGCTTCCGAAGGAAGTGTCTGCTGTACAAAGAAAACACTGCAGTAATTTCAAGACAACCTAAACAGTTGTTTAACTTCCAAACACATCCTGCAAATAGGTTCTGGGAGATGGTTTGTTGCACAGGAATAAAGTGGGTAGCCAGAATAATTACTCTGGAAAACTAACTGCTTATTGAATTAGAGACTAAATTAGACAAAAGACTCATAAAGGGATACCCTTTAAGGCTGAAATACAGACAATGAATGACCTGTTCCCTTCTAAATCCTTCAGGACTGGACCTCCTGACTTCACAACCCACATAAACTGCTGTTGCCAAACTGCTTTTACAAACATATTATTTATCTTCTCAGCTGCATTCTCTGCTTGCAATCTTATCTGGATGTTGCTGCTGTTCGTTGGGACTCTGAAAGGCAAGGACACATGTGCTCCAAGCAATTGATGGCGTTAGCTATCTACAAGTGCTCCTTAGAATTGGGTGCTCAGCTACGATTGTTTCATGCATGTTTGCTTCAGGTGCCTATCTGCAGATACTACATGAATTGTAATTATTCATGAAACCAGTGAGACCAGGTTAAGGAATGGAAGGATGGTCTCGTCAAGAGGTCTCTTGATTAGGATTTGGGAAGTTTGTGTTCATGTTGTGGTTTAGCCAGACTCCTTGCATGACTTTGGTCAAGTCACTTAACCTTCTGCCTCATCTTCCTCATTTTACAGGAACACCGCAAGGATGAAATGGAAAGGTAATGAAGACTACAATGGAGAAGGCCTATATGCACTTGATTAAATACCCAGTTCAGTCGCTCTCTCTCTAACAAAGGAATTTATCAACTAGGAGGGATTAGAAGGAGCTAGCAAAATGAAGGGGGCTGACGACTTAGGAGGATTCAAATAAACTCTTAGAGCTTGTCTAAATAATTGCTCAATGAAAAGCAGAGGGGAGGGACTGAAGTGGACATCTGGGAAGCTGGCTTGGAGGACTAAACATGAAACCACGGAGAGCGAGTGCACTGACCCAGCATATTCACTGATATTTTCTTTTCACTGGACTGTGGAAGCAACGGGGATGTATAACTCAGAACAGCCTGTCCTGGTGTGTGGGCTGGAAATCCTGAAAGACCATCAGCCCATTCTGCATGTTATAATCGTGGAACACAACGCACCAGGAGGAGGAGGGTTTTTAAATAGTTTTTAATCTTCAGGGTTCAGGAAAGTTGTTTTTTCTGGATCACCATCCTGTCCTTCTCCCTCTGAACACATTTCTGACAGCTAAAGTGGGGCAGGAGGACATGGGCTTGGAACGTACATTGAATAACGCTGCCAGGCTCAAGACTCCCTGTGAAAGCTAACCCTGGGATTCTCTCTTCCCCTGGGTTCGACAATGTTTCTGGTTAAGGAAAAGGCAGAGAGGACTTGAGCCATACAAAGAATGACTTCCAAGGCCCAGACAAGAAAAATGTCTACCTACCCCTTTCAAACTTTGATTTTCTTTATTTGTATTCCCTAAGGGACAAATCCTACTTCCCTGACTCGTATTTAGCAATATCTTAACCAGAAAGTAGCCTACAAGGACTAATGATGGAGTAATGAGCAACTCTATGTGAGCAAAGGATGCAGAATCTGGCTGTAAGTGAGCTCAGGCTCACAAAAGCTATTGCATCTCTGATTTAGTCTGCAAGGTGGATCTCTATCCTTCCCTCTGCCTAAGTGTTAGTGCCTGTTAAGGGTCTGTTCATGCTCTGCTTTGAAGTTTATGGAAGTCCAGCTGTTGATTTCAGTGAGACTAGAACTTGTCTCTAAATACATTTGTGACACCTAGGTCCAATTCAAAACCTTCATGGCAAAGACCTGCAAGTACTGGGAATATACAAGATTCATGCTCAGATTTTATAGCTTGTGCTTATCTGTAATGCAACCACTTAGTACTTCTCTTAAGACATGTGTCTAAGAGAACTGCAGACACTCCTGACTTTTGCTGCTAGCTAGCTAAATGCGCTACACAATGCAAATCTTTAAGACAATGACAGTGATAACAGGTAAAACGCATATTAACAAGCAAAGTTTGTAAGAGCGGGAGCAAAACTTCATCTCCCAATGGTCTGTCTTTAGTTATTCGTTAGCTATTCTTTTACTCTTGAAACTTGAACTTCAGTTTGACTACCAGAGCCATATTTGACTTAATGTTGACAGGGCAGAAGCAGTCTTGGATGAATTTATCTTGTGCAAACATTTAAATTAAAGGACACTCAATATCATGCAATGGGTCTTTAATATTATTATAGTAGCTCTTGACCATTTAATTCTAGGTTAATAATTAGGTCATGGGAAAGGTAATTACATAGCAAAAACCACACATTACAAGGTAAATGCATGATTATTTCTGTCTTCTAAACTACAGTGCATCGGTCATATGGCAATTTACTTTTTGCATCTTTTAAGTACAATTAATTCTGAAATTAGAAATTAGAAAATGTGTCCCTTGCTACCCTGCATTATCTAATTACATCTGCAACGCCACATAAATACTGCTGTTTTGCTACACTGACCAGCAAATTATATACTCTTACTGGCCAAGTAATTAGGAAGAAATTAGAAAACGTATCCTTCGTTACTCTGTATTATCCTTTATGTACGTGTGTGTGTTTTAACTGAGTGCAATACCTGAGTTTCAGAGGGGAAAGCAACACATTGTGCTGTATACAATTAGCTTGTAAAAGTAATAAATTGAAGTGGATTAATATTAAGGAAGGAGCACGTTTATGGTAATAGACATCCTTGGGCATGGAAAACTCACATTTTTTTTCTTTACAGTTTTGGCTGGATTCATGAATAAGCTTCAGCAACAGAAATGGGTAATCTAAAAAGGGAGATGAGGATGGGAGGGAGGGTAAGAAGAGGATCAGAGCATGCTCTTTTCCCAACAGCATGGCTCTTCAAGCCTGAGTGGCCAGAGGTAAGCTCCGGCACGCTCAAAATAAGAGCTAAGAGGAACTGATGGATGCAAGTATGACATGGGGTCAGAGGTCTGATACACACACAAGAACTGCACTTCTTTCCCATCCCTAAGAGAATATTGCTGTCTACTGGATGTGCCTTTTAGGACCAAATTGTGGCCATAGATAGCAAGTCCAAGAGTGAAACCCAGGGGAGGGTTCACCAGAATAGATCCAATGCAGTGCAGACTTCACTGCTTGATCACATTATTTAATGCTAAAATCACGCAATCTCATCTTTTTTAGTGTTTTCTTAAAACTACAGCTGCTGGAATCATAACATTGCATGGCATGTTTAAAAATATATATTATTCTAGCTCCCGTACTTGCAAAGCAAAGCTTAAAGACTTGAAGCAAGTGACTCCAAAAAACTCAAAAGGATGCAACTTGTTTCCTGCACCCAAAAAACCCCCTCTCATTTTTAAACCAAATTTATGATACAAAGGTCCAAATTTATGCTGTTTTTGAATGCCCAGAGCTGGAAAACAATGTTTGAATGACTGGGGGGATCATCACTTGATACAAAGCAAGGAAGGATAGCTCCAGATCTAAGGGGAAAGTAAAAAAGGTGTGCAAATGGAGAAAGCAACCCTGTAGTAAGATGTGCATCAGCTGGTATCTTTCCCCGGTTTGTCTGAATACCTCTAAAAGTTGAAACAGTTTTTTATAGATCGCACTGCTGGGCTGATCTGTGGAAGCGAGTGGCTTTTCCAACACTGCTTTATTCTCTTTTTGTGTGGTGTCACTTTTCCCAGTTCGTAAAGCATGTGTTCTGGTCCGGGGTCTGTAGGACAACATATGTTGGGCTCCCCGGGGTCAAAAAGGAGACATTTTACAACTTAAAAAAATCCCCACCCCCAATTTGAGATGCCAAAATTCAATGTGTTGACTAGTTTGTTGGCCCCAAATGGGGGAAACGTTGATGCTGATATACATTTTGAAATTCAGAAATGCTCATCTCATCTTCCTCAGTGCATTGATACACAATTTCTAAGGCATCTGATATTTCTTTAAGCTCTAGTCTATTGTATATTCTACTCCTATTTAAAAGAGTAAAAGAGCCTTTGGGTGTTTTGCTATTGTGCAAACAAGAAAAAAAACCCTGATTTAATATCTTATCACTAGCAGCTGAAGCCAAAGCCTGGGTCCTGTTGGGGATGTATAAGCCTCTGAAATGCTGCAGGCTTATTGGGAGGGGGGCACTGCAGTTGAAAAAGATCAAACTGCGATGTATGCCTAGCCCACATTTTGACATCAGATGCCATCATGTAACACTGCGCAGTTGGGATTAACTGGCGGTCACTGCCAGAAAGGAATAGCAGAGGTCCTGGAGCTCAGGACAGGGAGGTGCACTTGCAGATCAAAAGCAAGATCATAGAGCTGCCTTAGGCAAAATTCCTCTATTCAGACAAGGAATAGGCATCTCCTAGTGTTGTGCATGTTAAACATACTGGTCTTCCAAAGACAAAGGAACCAAAGTCATGACAAATCAAAGTAAACCCTCAAAGGGTTGAACCATGAGGGTGAACTAGAAACTTGAGCACAGCAATTACTGTTCTGCTGAAGGAGCTTATTAATAGCTCCTGAAAATCAACACAGTCTTTCAAACCACCAGAATCCCACCTTGGGTTATAAGATTTTTTTTACGTGGGCAGGCAAGGTTAAGATAAGGGCCACTGTTTGGAGACTATGTTCTGTTATGTACTATTTTATTTTAGCTTTTTGATCTAATCTATAATTTAACTGGTTTTTAATGTAAGCTGCTGTGAGCCTCTTCTGGGGTGGACACCTGGACAGCCCATACACCTAGGAGATAAATTAATAAAAGCATTAATTGATTTATTCATGGTGGCTACTGTGATTATGAAGAAAAGGACTGACCATAATATTTGGCATGGTTAATTCAGTATATAGAAATGTTTTTTGACTCTGTGAAAACACAGCTGCCATGATAGGAACAGATATGGTGGTTTTTTTCCCTGTTCCGCCAGCCTAGCAGAAAAACAACATCCCCACTTCAAACAGAAACACCAGCACAGCTGGGAACACAACCCCTTCCCCACCTTGACCCCTCTGCTGCGTTCATGCCAAAATACAGTTAGCGGTAAATAAATGCAAATGTAAGTAAGCACGATTTCCCCTTTAAGGGCTCTATACAGAACCCATGGAATTAAGCAGAAAGACTCTGTTGACTTCAGTGGATTTTGGGTCATCCTTAAAGATTAGAAAAGATCAGAAAACATAAAAGTTAGAGAAGTAGGAAAGCAGGAGCAACATGAATTTGGTTGTATGGTGCCTATGCAACTTTTCTAGCTTTCTGGGGAAATGTATAGTTTAACAGGCCACTGTCTGTTACAAAGTGTGTACTCTGAACTTGCACAGGATGTGCAAAACAACCCAGGTTACTATGGTGGCTGGCTCCTTTACACCTGACATTTTGTTATCTTGCATTAAGATAGACAGAAACCTGGAATTCTTTGCAAGAGGCATAGGCTTTTCCTAACCCACATTTATTTTTAACAGGAGAGGTACTGTCATGACAAATTTGTCACAGTCCATTCAGTTTGGCATTAGATAAAACAAGTGAAAGAACACAAAGGTAAATTGGATGGGTGAATTTAATGGAGAGAGTTCAGTATGGTCAAAGGAAACCAAAGCTGCTGTTCAGTACTGGTGCTGCTACCCACCCTTCTGTGCTCCAGGCCTGCGGGTGTGAATGTGTGCCAACATCGTACTTATCAGCTTCCTCCTAAAAGGAACAATCTTAATGCTTTGCTTTTCTGGGACCTGATCCAGCATCCACCGAAGTCTAAAGAAGTCACACTGACCGCACCCATGCAACATTTCAGATGTTCAAAGAACATCAATATTGTAAATACTAACCATTTCTAATGGTATCTCTCAGGGTACATACAGACATTCAGGGAGGTTAGGGAAAGGGGAGGTAAGATCGCGTTAAAAATGGCCACTCAATCTAACTTAGTTCACACAGGTGCAGACCTTCCATTTAGATTCCTAGTTTGGTTGATCTAAATGTGAACTGTACACAGATGTTCAGGACAGTTACATCAGACTAAAAATGGCTAACCCAATCTAATCTAAGTGTACCTCCGAGGTAGTCTAACTTAGATCAGGTTCAGCGAGAACTTCTGCACCGTTCCCAGGACAGCCCTGGGGCTGGGAAAGTCCGGCTGCTGGCCCCAGCCCCAGGGCTGTGCTTTTCCTACCCCGC
>NW_005842018.1:2223290-2224058 GCF_000455745.1 Alligator sinensis | reverse complement strand
CTTTCTGCTCGATCTCCCCCACAGACCCTGCTAGCCTGCATAATCCCCTGATCCCCACCCACATGGACTCTGCTATCCCTCCCAATCCCGCCCTAGTGCTTGCTTGGCCTTCCTGATCCCCTCAACCCCCTCACTAGCTCCCCCCATCCCCACTTATCTTAGATCAAGTAGACATTTTTTACTCAATCTAACCTCCCCCTGACCTCCTTGAATGTCTGTATGTACCTTTGGAGACAGTATTCTCTCAATTGTAACAGATGAGGAAACTGAGATACACATTAAAGGCTGGATCCCGACAGTACCTGTAGATACCCAAATGGGATTTAGATGTTTAACTCCCAAAAAACTTACCAAAATGGACCCCACTCCAATGGCCACAAAAGCATTTAGGTAGGTGCCTACAGTTTGGTCTGAAGAGATGCCTAGGTGTCTCAGCGTAGGTACATGTGCATGCTCAGAAGTGATCCAGATCAAGCACTTGGATGCCTCATTCCTGTCTAAATTCTGTCCCTCTCAAGACTGGGGCTGGCAGGTGCCAGATCAAGGTGAGTGAGTGGCAGAGACAAGACTAAAATTCAAGTCTGCCCAGTGCCCACTTGGCTTTCACCACTACAGTTTGCCGACATCTAGGAAACAACAGTAAAGGGGGGAGAACATGGGTGACTGGTGCCTCTTGAGTAAGGGGGGGCATGTGCCCCCCCAGCAACCAGTCAGCAACCGCGGCCGATCGCACTGACCGGGGTGGGGTCCCCCAGGAGCCGATCACAC
>NW_005842018.1:2219081-2223280 GCF_000455745.1 Alligator sinensis | reverse complement strand
GGTCCCCTGTGGCTGATCACTCACCAAAAAGCAGCCACGGCGCTTCAGGCCTTCAGCAAGTGGCTGTGGCTGCAGCTGCTTCTGCTGGTGGCCTGCCCCCCGGCCGGCACTCTTGCACCATCTGAGAGCACGCCATTTCACCTGGTGGCCCTGCTCCCCAGCCAGCACTCACAGGGGTGTCCACCGGCGATCCCACCTGTTCCCCCCCGCACGCTGCCTAAGTGGTAAGCGTGGCCATCAGGGGGTGCACCAGCGCTCTGAGGGGGTGCACGTACACCCCCATGCACCCCATACACGTCGCCACTGGGGGAGAGGGAAACACATTTTCCCCTCTTTAAAAAAAATACTTCTCTGCCCCTTAGGAAGACTCCACAACAGAGAAGTCTGTGAAAAAGTCTATGCACAGAAAGCTGCCAAATCATTAAAAGGGACACACTGAAAAAGAGAAGTTTTTTTTTCCTTCTAGTACTGTCAATTTTAGCCAGCTCAAGGAGTAGAGGGGCAGGATCCCATGGGAGGCAAGTCTATGAAAAAGTAGGCTCAGAAAACTGGTTGTACCTTAATGTATGAAGGGCAAAATAAGACGGTATCCTGATGTGAAGGAAGGAAAGTAAGAGCAGCAAGAGACTGGTGCGGCTGATAGCAAACTCTCAAATCACTTGAAAATTAAAAGGAAACTGTAGAAAATGTGGAAACTTGACCATAACACTCAGGAGTATAGCAGAGGCCTGTAGGAAGGTCAAGGCGCAGACTGAGATACAGCTAGCCAGGGACTGTAAATGGCAACAAAAAATGTGATAAAGCATGTTAGAAGAAAAAAGAACAAGAAAGGTGTAGGTGCCTTACTGAACAGGGCAGGCAAGCTAACAACGGATGATGCAGGGGGACTGAAGTATTTAATGGCTTTTTTACTTCAGCCTTCACGAATAAGGTCAGCTATCAGACAACAAGTGCAGCTGGCAGCAAGGATAGAGGAGGAGATAATCAGCCGAGAGTAGGAAAAGAACAGGTTAGCGCTTAGTTAGACAAGATGGATGTTTTTAAGTCAGCAGCGCCAGATGAAATTCATCATAGAGTACTCAAGGATTTGGCAGAGGTGCAACTGGCTATTATCTCTGTGACCTCATGGAGGTCAGGTGTGGTCCTCGAAGCCTGGAAAAGGGAAAATATAATGCCTGTTCCTAGAAAAACAATTAAAACAATAATGAAAAATGAAGGGATTAATAATGAAATAATAATTGTTTTACTGAAGGGACTCATTCACAGTGGGCACATCTAAATGTTCATTAATGTGCTGTAGTTACTGCACATTAAATTTAGTACTTGTATAATCAAGTACTATGTTACTGCGCAGCAAGCAGCGCTACTGAGCAGTAGTGCCAGCACATGCCTTTTTAGTGACACTACTGCACAGTAGCCTAATGATACTGTGCAGTAGTGTATTGGCACTGTTTGTGGTTTGACACGCTACTGCACAGTATTATTCAGCTACTGCGCAGTCAGCGTCTCGTGTAGACGCGCCCAGTGACAGGCACTACAAATACACGAGGATGAATAAGAACAATCTCTCAGGACTTTTGCAGGGTGACAGGTAGCCTGGTCTTTAGGAATCCTATTGTTCAGATGAAGAGGTGTATTTATTCTGCCTGTGATTTGTTGTGTTTCTAGGTGTTATCTGTTACGGATGGCAGAATCTTAACAAGATAGAAGAGGGAAAAACAAAACCAAATGCTGTATGCCATAACTGGATTGTGCGTGGAATGAAAGAACCTGGCAGTTCCTGATTTCTAGACAACAAAGAAGTTGCAATTGCCTTCTGCAAAGTAGTTATTTCTCCTATTGCCATCCAGTGTTTTCCACCATCTCAGGCATTCACTACCTCTCCAACTGTGAGAAGACAGGTGTAGTCTTAATCACTATACTGTTACAACTGAATTTCGTTACAGTTCACAAACCTGGACAGCCTTCAGTATTTAATGTCCCCTTGCGAGGACTGAAAGGATGAGTTATAGCAAGGGCAGGCAATTATTTGAACCCACAGGCCACCTGGGCAGTTCTGGGGAGCTGCCGCAGGCCAGTCAGCACCCCTACTCCACCCCCCCCGCAACAGTCTGGAGCCCATGCACCCTCCCTGCCACTGCCAACAGTGCACAGCCCCAGCCCCGACCCCACCCTGACTTCCTAGGTAGCCCGGGCTGTGGCAGTGACTCCTGCTGGCTGCCACCACCTCTGGCCCCAGCCCCATGGTACTGGTGGGGACCTGCATGCACAGCCCTGACCCCAGCCTGCTCCAGACTCAGCCTGGCAAAGCGAACCAGCTCCAGACTAGCTGGAAACCACATGCACAGCCCCAACCACGGCCTGCCCTGCACCTGTTCTGGACTGCCCGGCCATGCTGACTAGCAGCAGTGGCTGGGCAGAAGCTGCTGCTGGGCATGGGGGAAAAGCATCCCTCCCACCACTGCAAGGCCATTCTTTCTGCAGCTGCCCAGAGCCCATGCCTGGGCTGCCCTGCTGTTCCTCTCCACTGCTGTCACTGCTACCTCTGGCAAGCACAGCAGGGCAGTGGTGGCAGTGCAGAGAAGCTGCAGGGCAGCCTGGGCTCCAGGCAACTGCAGCAAGAAGGGCCGAGCAGCAACTTCTGCCCAGCCATTGTCACTGCTGCCACTGCTCAGCTGGAGCTGTTCTCCACCAGACCAAGTCCAGAGTAGGTGTGAAGTAGACCAGAGTCAGGGCTGTGTGCATGGGTCCCTGCTAGTACCACGGGGCTGGGGCCAGCGGCAGCAGCAGCCAGAAGTAGTTGCCACTGCCTGGGCTGCCTAGAGAGGCAATCCAATTGTGGAGCCACCCCAACCCTGCTGCATGCCCAGGGGGTGGCAGGATGCGTCAAGGGCTGGACGGCGCCTGGGCCAGGTAGGACCAAAGGACACACCACAGGCTGGACAAAGTCCCTCCATGGGTCAGATCTTGCCCTCAGGCCATATTTTGCCCACCCCTGTGCTATAGAGAGCAGGATATCATGGAAAAATTACTACCCCATACTCTCAGTTTTATGTCCAACCTCATGGGAGCTCAAATTTAAAAAAAAATGTTTCTATTAACGTGGGAGTTGCAATGTTATGAAGTTGTGGCAACACTTAGCAGTGTTTCTTTGGGATTGTAGGAGTGTTTATGTTATCATGAATCGACTTAAATCATGATAAAGGCATGCACGTTGCAACAGGTTAACCTTAGAAGGTAAAGGTGATGAATTGTCCTATACTGGAAAGAAAACTGCCCTCAGCTGGGCAGAGGCTAGGATGGTTTCTTGAAGGGAAATCTGATGCCACTGCCTAGTGTGCAAATGAATAAATAACGCTGAAGTGAAGACAGAATGTGTTTGGATTCTTCTGGCTTGGACTGTGCTTATGATATGTTCCATTTTGATATAAGACAACATACTAGGGGTGCACCGATAGATTTTTTTGGCCCATACCAATGACTGATTATTAAAGAGTTGTATCGGCCGATACCAATCCAACTGCCAATATACAGCCTGGCAGCTTGGAGAGCAGTGTCCAGCTGGTAAGTCTATTGGGGGGGAAGGGGCATGGGGTGTGCAGATTGAGGCCCCCATGGTGAGGGAGGAGGAGGGCTGAGGCAGGCCTGAACTGTGAGCAGCTTGTCCTGGGGGCGCAGGAGGTGACTCCCACCACTGCATGCACCCCTGGGGAGCTATGGGGGGGGCATGTGCCCCCCGGGTCAGCGTACAGAGCAAGGGTGGGCTGCTGCATGCAGCATTTATTGGTGACATTATCAGCCACATCACCCAAAAAAAGCCAATTGCCAATAATGTCAATTTTCCTTTTATCGGTGCTGATATGATATGGACCAATGTATCAGTGCACTTCTACACGAGACATTTGCAGCACTCTAGGATGCATATATCTAGGCCTTCATAATGATCAGTATACTGCTTGATATTTAAATCCACAGTGTGATACCATTCATGAAATATATCAAGAAGGTTTGTCCAGTAGCTAGGATGCTAGACTGGGAATACAGGAAACCTAGGTTCAGGCTCCAGGTCTGTCACAGATGGTCTCTCTCTTTCCCATCTGTAAAATGGAGGTAATACACATATCTCTACCTCACAGAGGTGCTTTGTGGGTGCATACACTTCAGGTTATGAGGTGCTCAGCTACTGGGCTGACGGGGGT
>NW_005842018.1:2194842-2219071 GCF_000455745.1 Alligator sinensis | reverse complement strand
CTAAAGTATATATTAGCTAGAATCAGCCATTCATTATCCAGAACAACTTTGGTGGAATTACCTCAGTATGAGAGAGCAGAAATAGCCCTCTTACTGAGTCTAAACACTTACGATTCACAGAAAATGCCACTCAAAAAAATAAAAAAACCTAGGAAACCTGTATAATCCAACCCCCATACAGTGGAGGCTGTAAACATTCACTGTTGTTCTAGTCAAGGCTTTTTCTTCATCTATGTGATACGGTGATGTTGGGAAAGTGCTCCATCTTCCCTCTGTTCCTAATGACAGACTCAACAACATCGGTGTTTTAACGTTTTTTTCTTGGAGTGCCATTTCTTTGAAAACGGTTGTGTCCTGTTCCTCTCTCTACCCCCGCAATGCACAACCCTCTACCCTCCGATCTGCAGACTGTTATCCAGTCCACCCTCTTCAGCCCCTTCAATGCACAAGTACAATTTCTCTCTCTCCTCACATGAACGTGAATAATAACTTAGCACTTTTCAGTTTCAAAATTCATTACAATGTTAATAAAAACAAACAGTCTCAGCATAGGGTAAGTATTGAGGGTATTACAAGTCCCTTTAATACAAATGGAAGAAAAGAAACAGAAAGCGTGAAGGATTTAAAAAGGCCCACCAGAGAGGGTACAGAAATACAACCCCATGACTACAGTTAATTGACATCCAGTTTATTCCACAAAAGCCTTACTTACTACCAAATAAGTCTCCTTTTGCTGGAGTAAAGTGACCACATGAAGACTGGTATAATGTTACCCCAGGGTTAATTTACTACAGATGTGTGTGTCATGGGTGTATCCTTTTGCTCAGTGCAAACAGGCTATTACTGCCTCCCCCATCACCTAGTGATGAGACACTATAGTAGCACCTAGGTATGCAGCTGGCTCTGGAGGGCTGGTCCTATGTCTACCTTAATACAGATTAAATTTACTGTGGGGTAAAACTTGAGGTATATTATTCGCTGATAACTGTGTTGTGTACCCAAAGTCATGCAAGACCAGGTTTTATAACTTGGGAGTTTCTTCTTCTTAGTCCTTTTATCAGATGCTCTCCTGCTTTCAAGTGGATTTCTGCCACCACAAATAGCAACAATGGATATTGCCGAGTTAATTAAGAGGCCTTTCCTGTGTCTAGCTGCTCCTGCTCCTGGGTATCCCAGAAAGCATCCCACTCTCTTGCACAAGAGTATTAATTCCTAAAGCAACAAAATCATTTTGATCATATGTAGGGTGGCCATCATAGAGGACAATCCGGTTGTCCTCTGTCCTCTATTGCTACAAAACCTGATGCCTTTATATCAGGAAAAATAAAGGACATAGAGGCAACAGGTTTTGTAGCAACAGAGGACAGAGTAGCAGAAAACTGGAATGTCCTCTACAATGGCCATCCTAATCATATAGTGCTGCTAGGCTTGGTTCAATGTCTGGCCATGACTTTTATGGACTAAATAAAGTAAATCATGGTGCAGCAATTGTGAGATGCTCTTGCAGTTTCTTCTGTTCAAATATACCTTCCCAGGACGTGTCTTCTGGAGAACACATGCTGCAGAACCCCTCCATTTACATGTACAAGTCTGGTGTTAGGAAGAAAAAGGGGACAAAGAAGACAGAAGATCCAGAATAGGAAATCAGGTGGAATATGGTAATGTTCTTCCCTGCCTCATGTATGTACTAATCCAGGAGTAACCAAGATCCAGCCTGTGGGACTCCCTAGGTGTCCTTAAAATCGGCAGTGTAGTGAGTGGCAGCAGTATTAATTGCCATGGCAATTAATGCTGCTGCTTCTAATCCAATTCCGAATTTCCGGAACAATGGGGAGACCTATAAACCAGATCCTGAGCATGGAGCCATGTCATCTGGTCCATTAGGCTGCCCAGGGGGCCAGAAATTTGGCAGCAGGAGGAATAGTGGCTGCCGTGACTTGGGAAGCTACAACACTTAACACTGTTGTCATCAAATTCCAGCCCCAAAAGGCAGATTAAGTGGCTTCAGACTCTGGATCCAGCCTCCAGGCCATCCCCATCTGGATCAAATGAGTTGGACACCACTCTGCTAATCCAGTGGCCTGCCACTGGAGCACAGGAGCACTGGACCTGTCACCAGAAAACCAATCCAACAACTCTATAAATCCAGTGACGGTTCATTTGCGTCTTGCTGCTACTGCTGCTTTGGATCATTTTTGCTAGAAACACCTCATTGGAGTCATGTTACTAAGCCTGTTTCAGCACCAAGGCATTTAATCTATGCAACATTTATAACCTGAGAATTGCATCTGTGATTGTCACAGAGCTCCATGTTAGGTGCCTGAGTGTATCATGTAAGAGAAACCTATCCAAGGAGAAGACAGGCAGGACTCCACGGACGTTTTCCTCCTAAGATTTTTTCTAAGCAGTCTAGGGGATGTTAGAGACACGTGCTCCTCAAAATGAATGATAGAAGCATGGGATTTCCAAAAACACTTAAAAACCCTAGAAACACAAAGTCCATCGAAAGTCAAAACTGGCATTAGGGCAGGGCACATGTTATGGCACAGGGTCCCTCGTTAGGCAGAGGCCTCATTACATTAACAGTCAGGACATAGAGAAGCGTCCAAAGTTAACCCCATCCTAGCTGAAACTCATTGGATGCTGTGCTCCCAGCACTTCTGAAAACCCTTCCTGATCAGAGGCAAAGCAGCACAGCTCCCTGCCCAGGACAGCGCCAGCTCCTGCCAAGCTGATCATGCTGATGAGATCCACCATTAGTTCAACAACTGTTTTTCCACCCCCACAACAAAGGCAGTGGTCACCCCCTCACCTTCCCTGTTACACTACTGCATTTGATGCATCTAAATCTCCTTGAAAACCACTATAATTGCATAGAATTTAGCCTCCCCATTTTTGCTGAAGCCAGCAGCTATGCCATTAAATCTCTACAGCTCTAAAACTTTATGTCTGCAGATAACATAGCTTTAAGGGGAAGACAGATGGTGCTATCACAAATTTAAGGGTAACTGATGCAGAGGAGATTCAGTTTATTCTACTTCAGAAGGCTTAAACATGCCTGAAAACATGGAATCTCTGTAGTATTAAATAACAATTATTTTGGTATTGCTAAATTGCTAGTTGTAAAGTCTGTTTTTGTTAAAGAGAGCAAGTTCATCCTGTTCTCTTGTGGATACAAGTGTGACTCTAAATTTTCTCCATGCATCTGGCTGAGAAGAAAAGGCTAGGAAATAAGGAAAAATCCTTTCACCACCTGCAGTAAAATTCCTTCATTTAGCAGCTGGCAGCTGCCTCACCAGCTGAGTCTTCTGTCATTTATTAATAGGTTAAACACAGTCCAACCATTATTCTCAGATCAAGATGTGATCTCTGTGCTCTCTTCTCCATGTGTGATCAATGACCTAGGGAACAGCATTTGGGAGGAAAGGGATAACTTCAACCAGTTAAATCAACTCACTGTTTGCCTTCAGACCTCCCTGGCAAAGGATGAAGTGCTGCTGTATTACAGCCTCCCCAAGATGCTCAGGTCTCATGAAATGCTATAAAGTATGGTGAGAATCACAGACAAGCCACAGGGCATGATCCTGCTATGGGCTTGGGATAAGCAGGCAATGACTTATTAATGATCACTTCGTTTTTATTTTTTTGAACTTGTAGGTAGGATCCAGATGTTGAGGTACTAAAACAAACACACTTGTCCTCGACTTTTCTCATCATGACCAAAAGACAACTATATGCTTAGTCCAAGGCATAATGCTGGCCCCACTGAAGTCCACATAGAGAAGCTTGTCTCTGGCAAGAGGATGGTTCTGGGTTATCGAGAAGCACCACAGGAGGCCAGTTTGAAGAGGAAGAGGCTTATTTGTAGGCTATCCCTGGTTGTGACTGCACTGGCTCTAAAGGGATAGCTTTTTTTTTGTTGCTCAATAACCATCCCAAACACCTAAGAAGAATGTTATAGGACTGGCAGGAGCCATTTATTCTTTAACTCATCATCATCATTGACAAGCCCTCACAGTCGAGGATGATGGTCTTCCATGATTGTCTTATCTGTGGGTCCAAAGACGGCTGACAAGGCCAATATGGGATTGACAGGTTTTACTGCAACTCGGGCATGTGATTCCTTGCGGGGTGGGTGGCTCTGGATTACTGATTCAGTCCGTGACACAACTTCTGCTGCTCCCACTTTTCTATCTTCTGTTGTCATTGTTCAAGTTTCAAAGAACAGATCTTTTCAGCAAACTCTTCTTCCATTTGGGGTGGTCCTGGGCAATAGCTTCCCACAAGTTGATGTCAATGTTGCATTTTTTTTCAAGTTGGCCTTGAGGATGTCCTTGAAGTGCTTTCTCTGCCCTCCTCTTGAGCATACACCTTGACTTAGCTGGAAGAATAAAACTTGCTTTAGAAGTCTGGAGTCAGACAACTGGATGACATGGCCAGCACCGTGAAGTTGATGTCAAATGATCATTGCCCTGATTGATGCTCATGCTGTTTGCTTGCTAGAGGACACTAGCGTTGGTGTGGTTGTCTTCCTACTAGATTCAAAGGATCTTCTGTAGGCAGCATTAATGGTATTTCTCTAGTAACTTGAGGTTTTTCCTGTACGTTGTCCACATTTCAGCTCAATACAGTAAGGCAGGGATCATGACTGCTTGATAAATCTTGAACTTGGTTTTGAATCTGATGTTATGATCTTCAAACATGCATTTCCTCAGGTGTCTGAAGGCAGCACTTACACATTTGAGGCGATGCTGGATTTCTTTGTCGGTGTCACCCTTCTGCAAGAGATGGCTTCCAAGGTACCGGAAATAACATTCTCCGGAGTCTCACCATAAATCAGTTGATGGGGGACCTTAGTCTTCTGAAAGTTCAATCTTCTGAAGCGTGAGTCCCATTTACTTGTATGCCTCAGTAAAGACGTTGACAATCGCCTGAAGGTCTGCTTCCAAGTAAGCATGTACTACAGCATCATCAGTGTACTGGAGCCTGATGACTGAGATAACTGGAGTCTTGGTTTTGACTCGGAGTCGCCCGAGATTAAACAGCTTACCATCCATTTGGTAGTTTAGCTTTGCTCTGACTAGAAGCTTGTTGGTGGTCAGATGTAGCATCGCAGTAAGAAATATCGAGAAGAGCACTGGAGCGCTGATGTAACCTTGCTTAACTCTCATCTTAATTTCAAAGGGATCTGTGATACTTCCATTAGCGAGAACCACCACTCGCATACCATCATGGAGCAGATGAAGAATGGTGACGAGTTTCAGTGGGCTTCCACACTCCAGAAGGACCCTCCACAGCTCTTCTTAGTTGAGAGTCAAAGGCTTTCATGAAGTCAAAGAAGGCCATGTAGAGGGGTTTATGTTGTTCCCAGCATTTTTCCTGTAGCTGGCAAGCAGTGAAGATCATGTCAGTTGTGACTCTTGCTGCCCTAAACCCACAGTGAGATTCCAGAAGAAGCTTTTCAGCAAGTGGAAAGAGATGCTTCAGGAAGGTTCTTGTAATGAGCTTTCCTGTGGTGGACAGCAAAGCAACCCCTCGGTAATTTCCATGGTCGGATCTGTCTCCTTTCTTGAAGACATGTCCCTGAGGTCATCTGGGATTTCCTCATCCTTCCAGATCCTTAAGATGAGGGCATGGAGCTGTGATGTGAACCCCTCTCCCCCTGCTTGAAGATTTCGGCAGGGATTCTAGCTGTTCCAGATGCTTTGTCGTTCTTCATCTGCTTGATGGTTTTCCTCGCCTCGTCAAGCATTGGATGGTTTCTGAGATTGCCTCTGACTTGGTGTTGCAGGATGGAATTGGGAACACTCTTCTTGACTGAGAAGGTCTTCAAAATGCTCGGTCCAGCAGGCTTTGATGGCTCCCCTTTCTTTGATCAAGTCTCCTCTGTCTTTAAGTCTCAAATGGGCTGGCTTTTTGCCAGGCTATCCCTGGTTGAGACTGCACCGTCTCTGCAGGGATAGCTTTTTTTTTTTTTGTTCAATAATCGTCTCAAACACCTAAGGAAAACGCTATAGGACTGACAGGAACCATTTATTCTCTAACTAATGCTTCTGCAAAAAGTCAAAGGTCTATCTGAGCCTAGCAATGCAATTAAGGCACACCCAGGTCTATAGCCAACAGCACACAAGAGAATGATGTGATCTGCATCACATCCAGCTGCCTTTCAGTCCCCAGCCTGAATGATCAGGTGTCCATTTACAGCTGGGGGCAGCCTTCAGCCCAGGTCTAGAACAGGTCTAGGCCATGCCCTTGAACCACTTCAAGTGCCTTTAACTACTCTGCCACTTCTGTTCAGCTCAGGTGCTGCGCAGAGACTTTATGAACCATGAAACAAGCCATTGCAGGAGACAGTCTTCTGAAGTGAGAGTCCCAGGAGACAGTGAAGTTGCAAATAGTAGAGTCTAAACCCGGCAAAAATGATTTAGGGTTAATACAAGTAACCACACCATGCCGTTTGTGGAAAGACCAAACTACAAATCCATTCAGGTCTGCTACAAATCCAACAAACCTCTCTCAAATTTGCCCTGATCTGCTGAACTCTGTTACTAACTGCATTACTATACTCATAAATAATGTCTGCATGGTCTCCTTTTTCTTTAAAAAGAAATTATTGCTGAAAGACAATCTAATTAGCGTCTACAAGAGAACAAAAAACCTAAATAGACTGTATGAACTACTACCAGTTAAAGGTGCACATAATAAGCATCTGAAATTGTACCATTTATGCCTCTATCCTTTTACCCATCTCTTTAGTTAGAGGTTTTTTCACTTTCTGCTTCAAGTGAATATTTTTTATTCAAAGCCCTGTCCCCCCCCTTTAAAATACTTCTTCCACAGATAATCGATTTTTTAAAGTTCATTTTGATGGAAGTAGAAAAAAATTCAATTATTTCCTGGCTGAGGTTTATCTGTCCAGTTTTTGCTTGGAGTCAGTTTTTGTAGCTGAATTGTAAACTCTGAAGATAATCCCAATTCTCTTCTTCAGCAACTTTTACAAAGCCACTCATGATATACGAGGGAGCTGAGGACAGAGCCCTGGCCCAAGGAGGTTTTATAATGGAAATGCTGACAGGTCTCTGAGTCTAAAGAAAAAGTGCAGGAACATGAGGCCTGAGCAAAGCTTTCACCACAAAACTAATGTGCTGAAGAACCACAAGCCCAACCATGAAAAGCTCATGTCACTGTATAGCTCCAGATGGAAACTGGGTAAAATTCAGCAGTATCATACTTGGTTTCCACTAAGCTGTGGGGGGGGAGCCGACTTTTGCTTAGAGATGGAGGGCTTTTTTTCCTCCATGTTCAACAAATTCCTCCAGCCTAAGGAGGTACCACGCAGAATAGTCTTCAGATCCAAACACGTAGCACCGTGCAGCTCCTGATCCCAGTAGCTCTGGCCAGCTGCTTGGCAGAAATGGCAGGAGGAACCTCATATGTTCCAGTCAGTAGTTCATAGAAGGACTTGATCCGTCTTCTCCCTTTTCCCTTCCCCACTGTAAAGAGGCTGGTCTTCTACCCTCGTCGCTTTCTGGACTACCTAAGCTACACCCTGCCCTGTCCTGCCTCCCCCAGGGCATGGCACTCTCCTGGGCTCCAGCTGAGATAGGACAGCTTTGTGCCACCCCTCCAGTGCCCTCGCTCTGACAGTCTCTCCTTGCTGATTTGAGAAAAGCTCACGGATTATTCATGATGGCAGGCACGTGACAGCTCTGCTTCTCAATGCCAACTTTACACATTGCACTAAGGAAGCATTCGCTACCTGTCAGTCAGTACACATAAGGAAATGAAAGGGAAGGGCCACGGATCTATTCGCTTCATTGGTAACTTGAACAGAAATGAAAGCATCTGGCTAAATTCAAACAAAGACGATTCTTTCTGTCCTGCTGAGCTCTGCCGGCATTCAACCAAGCAAGTTATCTACTTCCTGATCCAGGCTGCTGTGATAACACAGCCAAGAGCTTTTAAACAGCACTGGTGTTTCATCCTGAAGGGAAGGCTGGCACAGCCCTTGAAGCCCCACGCAGCCACTGGACCAACAAGGAACTTCATAGATTTCATAGACATTAGGGCTGGAAGGGACCTCGGGAGATCAGAGTCCAGCCCCCTGCCCCAGGGGCAGGACGGGGCTGGGGGCAAAGGATCCCAGCAAGATAAGCATCCAAACGCTTGTTAAAGGAGTCTAAAGTTGGTGCTTGCACCACCTCTGGGGGGACTCTATTCCAGGCCTTGGGGTCTTGGACAGTAAAGACGTTTTTCCTTATGTCCAGCCTAAAATGGTCTTGGAGGAGTTTGTGACCATTGGACATTGTCATCCAACATGCATTCATAAAGCAGGACAGTCCATCTATGTGGCTTCATGGACCTGTCTCACAACCTGCCTAGGACCCCTGCAATGGGGACTATGTCTTTGCTTTACCATCTTATCCATCTCCACAGAGGCCACACGAGTAGGAACGCGCAGTTGGTGGTGCCTCAAAGCCTTGTGCGGTGCCACAAAACACACGCAGCACATGTGGATCTGCAGCAGCAAAATTAGATACTGGGAAGCGCTGATATCTAAAAAAAAAACACGGGGAAAAAAAAGCAGCATGGCACACGTGGCTGCAGTGTGCACCGCCAGAAACCAGAGCCTGGCCAGCCAGAGCCATGCTCCAGCTGCCGGCCAGGCTCTGCATGCTTGGACTGCTGCCACTGCAGTCCCGGGGCCCCAGGTAAGGCTGCTGGGGCCAGCCCAGGTGTACCCAGCTTCCCCTGCCCCACCTGGGGCAACTTGCTGTGTGTCAGAGCATGCACACAGAAGCATGCCTGGGGACAAGTAGCAGTGACACAAATACATGCTGCTGCTATTTGTCCCCAGGGAAATGCACGTTCCTGCTCATAGCGCTGCACCTAGAGGCCTACTTGCTCCCAGGCTCTGTTCTTTCCCAGCTTGCAGTTCACTAACCATGCAGGGTGGTCATGGGTATGTTTCCCATGAAGGGTAGAACATTCCTGTAAAATTATTACTTTTATCTATCTATCTATCTATCTATCTATCTATCTATGGGTGGACACATGCCTTGTAATTCTCTTCTGCATCATGAAATAGATGAGACCCATCCTATGCAGAAGTATCTCTAGGAGCCTTCAGACTGAAAATGCTAGGCATGAGAAATGTCAAATCTCATCCTCATTGTGGTGCAGTGAACCCATTCAATCCATTTGCTCCCTCGGTCTTGTCAAAAGAAGCTCCCCCCTCCACCACTTCTGAGGCTTTGCTTGGTTAGCTGGTTTGAAGTTATATATAAATGGCTGTAGACAGAAGGTGGTGATGAATGTGCGATCGCTCCTACCCACGCTGCACATTCCATGTGGCTCCTGTCTTCTGTAATCCAATTGTAACACGTAAGTAGCAGCTGGCTGCTCCCCAAAAAGCAGTACGCTACCAAAGCTGAGAAAGTCTTTATCCCTTAAGTTACACAAGAGGAGGGAGTGAGTGGAAAGGATGACTGGGGCAGCTAAAAAAGTTGATCTATTTTCCTCTACTGTATTCATTTCGAATTCCCACTGGTGCTGACATTCACGCCCCTCTTAACTCCCACGTTTTTAAAAACAGTTGAATCAACATGCTCCGAGAGAGTGTAGAGTCTATTAAGCCATCTTGGATATGGTGTAATGCTTTTTTGGAGGGTGTTAATGCAAGACAGACATCCACGTTATGGTTGCAATTGTAACTTGTGTTGGCTACACTTGAGCTAAGCTTTGAAATGCTCTCAAAATGCTGCACACGGAATGCAGAGGAAGAGATGGCAATGGTGATTTTGAGTTATTTGTGAAGAAAGAAGCAAGTCTTATGGCAACAGCAATTGACTACTTAGGAGAATTCCTGGGTCCTCTTTCCAACTTACTTAATGGTCTTATAAAAAAAAAAAAAAAGGTATAAAAACCATCCACAAATTATTGTGCCACCATCATTAGGAGGATAACTCTAGACCAGTGATTCTCAACCATCGTGTCACATAAGATCATTTTAAGTATGCTGCAGGGTACTGCTCAATAGTGACACTGTTAGGTGCTCAAACATGCTTAGGGTGTTATGTCTTGGATTTTCATGGAAGGGTGGATTGTCGTTTTGCTAAAAGGTTAGACAATGGATGTGTACAGGATGGTTTGGATATGGATGATCCTGCCTCAGGCGGAGGGTTGGACTAGATGACCCATGGAGGTCCCTTCCAGCCCTATTTCTCTGTGATTCTATGATAAACAAGATAAACTGAAACATTTTCAATAGGCATCCACCGAGCCAAAAACATTCCACCTATTGTGGTCTTTCCGAGTTCTTTGCAACAGAAGAAGAGTTATTATATTATTTTTCCGTAATCAAAAAAAAGAGTAAGAGCTAAATGCTGGTATTTTCCAAGGGGTGCCTTTAAGTCTAAAAAATGGTTAAGAACTACTGCGCTAGACACCTACTTTCAGAGGCACTAAACTCCTAGAAACCCATTAGGCTTCAGCAAGATTCACAGATATTCAGCATCTATGAAAAAATCAGTGCAAAAATATCCAAGTGCAGTTTCCCTGTGCCTTGTGTAGTCTGTTACACAGTGCAAGCAGGGTACAAAATGCTACAAAGAATATTATGTGCTGGTTCCATTTGTCAATCAGTAAAATAACATAAATACATCAATGAACACAGGTGCTTCAAACTTTACTTACCTGTTTGCACAGCACTATGAGACCCTCATAATAAAGGTGCTATATAAAAATAAAAAAGTCATCATACGAAGGGAGTATTTCATCTATCACTACTGTTAAAGCTTCTCTCATGTAAAACACAGCTATTGGTTAACCATAAAGCCACATCAGGCTTCAATATTATATTACTTATGATTCAGTTGTGTTTAGGATCTAAAGTGAAACAATCAGATGCAGTCTAAGTGCTCTGGATTTGGGAAATTTTTAGGTAAAAAATGAAAAAGAGGTTTACAACTTTCTAACATAGGATGTGAACGTCTTAACCCCAATCCTGCAAAGATCTATGTATGTATGGTATTTAGCTTGCCGCATTCTGACTCCAATGAGACCACTCCACGTGTAAACCGAATTGAGCCTTTATAGAATTGGGACACTAGCAGTATAGCCCACTGCAAGTCTTGAGAGGCTGCAAGGTTTGAACCTGGAGGTGTTTGGTGGAAGGAGAAGCAGAGAAGAACAGAGTATATCACTCAGCTCTGACAACCCACAAGCCAGAGATCCTCCGCATCTCAGTGGGAAATTTTGTAGGATTCAAGTGTATCTTCTCTCATTTGTATTGGCAGAGTCAAAGGATTTTCGAAGGATAGCAGCTGCATGCATATGTTTTATTTAAATCATTGTTTTCAACAGCTACTGGACACTTCTTAGTTTCTTCCAGCTCATGGTATACACCAGAATGATGCATAGCAGTGCCTCGCTTCCATGGAAGGTCAACAGTATTCTAAAGTTTCCTTTTTCAGCTTTATAGTGTTGGCTAAGTTAAAGCAGTTTTCTGGCCATTTTCCCATTCCCTTAATACTTCAACAAATAGTGTGAAGAGTGCTAAAGAGTGCAGCATACATTTTAAAATTAACTCGAGTTTGACTTAAACATCTTGGCTGTCGCCGTTGTGACGGAGATGTATTGACCTCCATTTTTTCCCCCTTTTTTAAAGTGTTTTATTGTACTTGATGGAAAATACACAGGCCATGCATTCAGAAATGATTTTATAAATGGTACACACTGTGCCATGCTTTTCCCTATCATAATTTTACAGTGACACTTGGTAAAAGATGGCACCTTTTTCTGCACACTAGACAATTTCCTGCAATGCTGTTTTCAGTAATCCCGCTTCTTCACTTGTATCATCATTGACGTCTATGAAATTATTTCAAGGACAAAGTGTTTTGCATGAGAGTTCTCACACAGGTAAAGCCTCTTGGCCAAAGGATGGTCTATTATGCAGTGAAGTAACTCCTCCTGTGTGGTTTGTGGCTTCAGTAGGAGATGCTAATCTGAACTGAGGCAAAGGCCTACATAGACCAAGACGGCGCATGGCATACTAACACAAAAGTGGGCACAGAATTCCAGTACATTCCCATTATACCGCCAAGAAAACCTTGTGGCCTCAGCACTGCACAGGGAATTCATGCTTAGCTGAGCGATTACCTACCATGACCCCCCAATTCTTTATTCGAGTCACTGCTTTCCAAATAGAGTTCTCCAGCTTTTAAGTATGGCACGCATTCCTAGACCGATGACTTGATATTTGGCCATATTACAACTCTACTTGCTTGCCTGAGCCGAGCTTAATGAGAGATGCAGATCATTCTGCATCGGTGACCTGCGCTCTTCATTACTGCCTCTCCTCCAGATCTCTGTCACCTGTAAACTTCATCAGCACGGAGACCCATCAGTTTGCCGGTTTTTAGTCCCCTGACTGTGCACAGTGTTGATTTTATCTCATGCTAGTTTTTTAATCAAAATGTTGTATGGTACCAAGTCACATGTTTCATTTAAACATATCTAGCTTTACTAACTGTTGCTTAACATTCTCCTTAGCTCCTGCTGGACTGCAAAATCTTTGTATCAGACAATGATGAAGACATGCATTATCTCCTTTATCTCAAGTGCAAGACAGAAACATTTAGTGAACATTTTTTCCCTTTCTGGATTTTTATGAACAATTCTCCCACTATAATGTAATAACAGGCCCAGTATTCTTTTGAGGGGGTTTCTTTTGTTCCTGATATATTTGAAAAACTCCTCATTGTTCAGGACTCTAGTAGTCACAGACTTGTGCTTGTGTTGTTTTGCTTCTCTTATTAACATTTGACCATACGACCGCTCCTAGTAATGAATAAACATCAGAAGCGATCTGCTTCTCAGTTTTTCCATTTGTTACAAATAGTTTTTTAAAATGTGTTTATGGTTGGTTTCACTTCTTTCTTAAGCAATGTAGCTTTTTGTGGTTTGTTGGACATATGAAAAATTGCTCTTGAACAGTCCCTAGCAGTCATTTACAGTTTTCTGTTTACATTCCCTTTCATACCTGTTTTGCCTTATAATTTATCTGACACTTGTCATTTTAAAAGCATACTACATGGAAAATAGATGGTCTTCTACTTTAGTTTGTTTGCACATAACTAGGATGCCCATATTATTTTTAAGGAAATCCAGGACACTGCCCCCCCGCTCCCAAGTCAGTGACGCTGCTGCAGGCGGAGGTAGGTGGGCAGGGGCGCAGGGCGCAGTCCGGTGGGGCGGTGGAGCAGCATGGTGAGCCAAGCAGACAGGCAGGTAAACACCACTGCTGCTGTGTGGGAGCAAGGCAGGTGGATTGGACCAGGTACCACCCTGCCCGCACGTACCTAGGGGCAGGGGCAGGCTGGCAGTCCACCTGCCTTGCTCCCGCATAGCAGCAGAGATACCTGCCCGCCCGCATGCCTGGCACACCATGCTGCTCCGCCTCCCTGCTGGACTGTGCCCCGCGCCCCTGTGATTCCAGCCAGGACTTTTGCTTCAATCCTCACCAACCAACCAGGACTGGTTTATGAAAACTGTGACTGACTCAACCAAACCAGGACGTATGGTCACCCTACACAAAACTGATGGGATTAAGTCAGAGTCACCTGCATCACAGCTGCCACTACATTTTTAGTTGTGTGATCAGTTCCTTGTTTATCTGTCAAAATGAAATCTAGCATAACACTTCCCGCTTTTGTGTTACAGAAATGTCATCTATAATGATAATTCCAAGGACAAATGTCACTTAAAATGAAGTCCCATCCTCAGTACAAAGAGGTACTTTAAAAGCTGGTCGTGCTGTTCTCTAGCAGATACCACTCCACCTTATGCTTTATTTTTCAGAAATGCCAACAAGGTCCAACACGTGATGAGAGACAGTTCCAATTCATCTCAGGTATCATAATTAGTATAAAACTGCCTTAATTAGTATAGGCAATTAAGAATCTTGTCTCTTTGAGCTGTTTGGTGTTTGGATTAATTGTGCCCTAAAATAAGTGTGCATTTCTTTTTTCATCTTTCCCTTTAGTGCTTATCATCTTCCTGACTGCTCTCTCCAGTCTTTCCATTAAAAGACTGGTTTGCCTTCCAGTGAAATTGGGATTGTTCAAACTGTATATTGTCTTCTTCCTGGAGAAGGGGAAGCAATGCTCCAATCTTAGGTAAAACCAACCTCCCCTCCATACACCACTTAACAGTTCAATTCCAGAATCTGCCTTCCCTTGCTTGTGAGCCAGGCAGGGTCAGATCCTATTCCGCCTATTAGATTTTTAAGTAAGACTCGAGTTTCTAGGGGCATCTATACACGTGTGTCAGGGTGGAGGGGAGATGCTTTAATTAGAGCAACTGTCAGAGCTGCTCTAATTAAAAGTGCCCACAGCGTCATGTGTATTCAGCGTCCTGTGCTTCAAAATGGCAGCGGGGGCACTTTCATTAAAGCTTGTTCGATGACCTTTAGTAAAAATGCCCCCACCGCCATTTTGAAATGCAGGGACACTGAATACGCGTGATGCGAAGGTTGCTGGAGATTAATCAACTCTGCTCCGCTGCATGCTAATTAGCATGTGTCGGAGCAGAGGTCTGTCACATGTATAGGTGTCCTAAATCTCTATGTGCAATCCTATTCCACCCTTCTTGAGTCACCAAAAATATTAATGCGTCTACTTTTAATCGTAAAAGAACTTCATCTTACCCTTAAGGCTGAGTCACAAAAACCGATGAAGGGGAAGAGGGCATATCCCCTACCTTTTGTATTAACAGGACACGACCAGGACAGAATAGGATCGCATTTGACACCTAATAGGTAGAACTGAATCTGGCGAAAAGATCTCGGAATATCTTAGACATTCATCTCCTTCAGGACCATCCCAACATCCCAGAAGGTAAGCTGTACAGTGTTCTGAAAGCCACGTGTTTAATGCTGATACGCACTATCCTTGGGAAAGGGTTGCCCGTGTTTGGAGTCCTGGCAAACTACCTGCACTACTATCTGATAACTAAAGCATGGGTGTTTTTCTCGCTCTATCCCTCTTTTGGGGCCCCTGCGGCCTTTCTCCAACAAGCAACAAGCTGTATTTAAACTTCACTTTTTCCCCCCATTTGTTGCTAATCTGTTTTCCATTTTATTCTTCTTCTTTTTTTTCCTGTTCTGTTTTCACATCCTACTCGATTTTCATTTTCTCTTGCAGGTTGCTGGCACTGCCGACTGCCATCTGTAGTTAATCTTTTCTAGGTTAAATCTTACACACAAATATTTGCTTTGCCTATTGGCACTTTCATGAGACTGGGCAAAACCTTCAAACTTCCCTGTGGCAATAGTGGTGGGAGGTCCCAGACTGTAGGAGAAGAGGCCTTGCTCCCCTCTTCATTTTTGCGCTATTGCACCATAGCTGGTTCCCATCGAGGAAAGCACAGAAACATCCTCCTTTGAGGCTTCCATCAGTTCGACCTTAAAGCCCTGGATTCCCCAGTCTGGCCTGATCTACGTGCACAGATCTTTATGCCCTACCTGAATCCTTGAGAACTGGGCTAGGCTCTGCATGAGAGCAGCCATCGAATCGACCCGTGAACATAAGATTGCAGGATTGGGGCCAAAACCCTGAAATTGCTCCCCAAAACAAATCTCCAGTATTTGGCTGCAATAAAACATCTGTGTAGCTAGAAACTGATGACCAAGTTCTCCAATAACTTGGAATCATGACTAAACTGTATTAGCTGGAGGAAACTCGTGCATATTTCCCCATGTGCATTTAAAGGAAGGGGTTAGAATAGTTTACTCCCTAGGTGCATTTAAAATAAACTTGTAGATTTTGACAAAGCACCAATTTGAGAGTCATGGAGAAAAGGCAAGCAGCACTGAAATTAGTCCCCAACTAGGACCTGATGCAATGATTACTGCAGACAGACCAAGCTTTTTCTACCCACACCTATTCTTTCTCCCCCCTCACCAAGGTGGATGCCTTGCTGCTGATTGTGTTAGAACACAACAGAGATGCATTCTGGGCTTGTTTTAATTCTTCTCCTCCTCCTTTGCATGCCCTTGTAGCTCCTGCACTCTTCAGCTGGCCTCCCAGCTGTTGAGCTACAGATTCACTTTCAACTTTTATCTCCAGTTAAAAAAAAGTCTTAATAAATACCTTGTTGTCACTTTTGTACTTGAGTAAAAACAATCTAGCCATCAGCTGTTGGAGGCTGAAAAGGGAAACAGGGGTTTTTCCTGTCATTATCCTCTGGAATTTGGCATTCCAGCAGGTGCCCAAAGGCAGCCCCGCTTAGCACGCAATCCAGGGCAAATGCTCCGGACCACCAGAGATGGACTTGCCCTTCCCACCAGGTTGCACCTGTGCAAGTCCATTAACTTTAGGGAGTTATCATCATCAGTGTGAAAGCAGACTTGGTCCCCTTTGGCCTTGCTAATATTCCTATCTACTGAATTGTTTTACTGAGCTCATCTCCCAGGCAAAAGCTCAGGATCTGGAGTTAGACTGTTCCATGGTGACCAGCAGGTACTGTCAACACAAGAAGCCATCTGGCTCTGAACGAAGTGCTGCCAACACCCAAGGGTTTTTTGCTTTAGTCTTTAGGCTGTTCGGCCAGTTTCCAACCTGAAACTGGGTCTGAAGAAGAAAAGATGCAGGCTAGGTAGTAGGCACCGGTCACTGGAAGAGATGCGACCGGACTGATTACAGGACTAGAAGTCAGAAACTTCTGTGCCCTAATCTCTGCTTCTGCATTGGCTTCTTCTGCCGTATAGTTTAGGCAAGGCAGGTTTATTCTCTTCCCTAGCCTACCTGTGTTAAAAATAAGCATGATACTTGCCAACTATGGTGAGGATCAATTGATGCCTGCACCATACTCTGAAGGTGATAGCCACTAAGCACTGTGCAGCAGCAGTAAGGTGAGAGCCTTCAGCACCTGGAGACAAAGCAGATGGGCATTCACCCTAAGGAAGTCCTGACCTCTCTAAGCTTTGTGACATTCTAACAGACCAAGAACAGCAATAATCATATATATTGTTGGTAAAGTGTATAAGGGTTACATGAACTTGGCAAGGGGGGAAATGGATTGCTGAGCAAGCATTCACAGCATAGAGAATTTGACAAGGAGAGGTGGTGACTTGGTAGGTGGGGCGGGTTGAGGGTGGACAGTGACCTGGGTAGAGTATCTTGGATATAACTGGCAACTAAGTAGAAGAGGGAAAACTGAACAAATACATATTCGTTACCCTAAACTCCTCAGTAAATGATAACTGAAAACCTCTTGCTGTTGGTGCTCTAGGGGATGCGTTGTACCTACAGAAAAGACACAAAGAGAGAGAACTGCTTTCTGTTAAGTGCATTATTTTCTGTGGGTCTGGTTCTGTGTATGTTCAGTAAGATGAAACAAGCTGGAGTGGTGGGAAGAAATGCAAGTCTAATTCAATAAATGAGAAATATTTCTACCATTTCCATGGGCTTCCTTGATGGCATGTTTACTGAGCAAGAGAAATGGTAAGAATGAATCTCTGAAGAAGACTTTATATTAGCTGTGGGTTTTATAGAGCAGTTTTCTCATGAGGCCCTTGAACAGCTGGAGTCTACAGCACAGCCCCCCATAAGCACTTGGCATAGAGCTGGCCATTTTCCGAAAGGCTACAAGTTCCTCTACCAACTACTTCACAGTCTTAATCATGTCACAGTATTACTTACATTTCCACAAATATTGAAATTGGAAAATTATTGCAGCTCAAAACCTTCTTTCAACAGCGTTTGTCAGAGCTCAGATTGCAATTTCACCTTCATTAGGAACTCAGCTATACTCATCCAAACCTTTTAAAAAATAAGGTTGCATACTGTTATTATTGAAATGTCCAAGGAAAATTCCATTGGGCCTCTTCTGAAAAGCAGGAAAAGCATGTCTTTGCATAGCCCCATTTTAAATAATCTTGTGACTGTGAGCCTTTTTGCCAGCAGCAGAGATTGAGCTGGGGACTTCCCAAGCTGCAACCAGGAGGCTCGACAGCTTGAGTTGGAGGACTGGGCTTTGAAGATTTAGACTCAGATGGTCTGTGGTTTGGGTGCAGAGAGGAACACATAAACACTGACAATGGATTATATAGCTCTTCCAAACATTAGATACTTATCCAACAGCAACTTGAATTTAGACAAGTCCCTACTTCTGTGATGACCTCCATCCTGAGTGACATATTAAGGCTGGAACACAAGATACCAGACCTGAAAGCATGAGTTTCTACAACCTGAGCTGGAGATATCTGCAACTGGGCCAAAAAACAAATCAGTATCTTACAGTTACGCTAGGGACAGACATTCAGAAAGCCTGAATATGAATTGATTCAATCTCTGCAGGTTAGTCTAACCAGGCTAGGTTGAACCAGTTTGCAACCATACAGACATTCTTTCTGGACTGAAGAAATGCAGGCACACGCCTGCAATGGCTCAAGCTAGAAGCGGGGGGTAGGGAAGGCAGTAAAGTAGCCCTCCATTCTATTTCACAGTGCTGAGCTGGGGGGTGGGGGGTGGCCAGGCCCTAGCAGGACAATCTGATTAGGGAAGGGTGTAAACCCCTACCCTGCCTGCACCGTCCTAGGTTTTTTCCCACTCACTGTTCAAGGGGCAGAAGTGTTGCCAGCCCCCAGCCCTGGGGTTAGCACTCTGAGACAAAGGGGGGGTGGGGGGCGTGCAGTGCATGCATCTGTCGATACTGAGCTTTTCAGTCTTTCTCTCCCTGCTTCTTCATACTGTCTGCAAACCTGACAGGGCTGCAAGCCAGCAGGAGGCTGATAAAAATCAGCAGGGGGCTGATAACACAGTGTTTATCAACCCATCAACAAAACCAAAGCCTCTCTCTTTAGTTCAAGCTCTTCTTAAACAGCTTTGTCTGAGGAAGGAAAGGAGGGACATTACCAGCTGACCTGCTGATTGGGCCAAAAGACCCAAGCAGACACTGTTCTGTTTTCCTGTCCCAGTGAAATTGGAGACACACGCACACAGACACCTCTCAGCATTAGCTAACATACCACATGTGTAGGGTCCAAAGAGCTGAGGTCTGTGCTGTGGGAGATGGGAGGAGGGGGGAATTCCTTCTTGAGCAGCAAGCAAAGCAAGGCAGACGCTGCTGTATTTGCAGTCTCCGTCAGAGCTCTGGCTAGGAAGCAGAGGGGTAGGGACACCCTTGTTCTATGGAGCAGAGAGCACAGCCCAGCCCAGGGCTGCAAAGCATCTGGTATGCTGGGGGGCTCTGGTTTAACTTAAACCAGGAAGGGGTCTTGGACAGACATTGCATACACTGGTTTGACCCAAATCAGTTAAGTCTGATGCTACATTCAACCAGGTTTATCTTAAACCAGTTTCAGCCATTTTGAAACTGGTTTATGTGCACTGAACTTCTGTTCTGTTGCAGGTTTAAAGCAGTTTCTGATCACTTAAACCAGGTTATGTGTAAGGTCTGTCCCTACCCTTAGTGTCTTCTACATTCTCTGAGCTACATGGTTCTTCAGTGAAAACTAACTCTTGTTTTCACATCTACAGATCCTAAATTCAACTTTCACGGAAGACCCACCCAGAAATGTCACTATATTGAGCCAAAAACTCTACATGCTAGTTATAAACAATATAAACATATGCTGTATTTTAACTGCTCATCAGGGCAGGTCTTCCCAAAACCTTCTGATCTCTCCTGGGGATCAAGCCAGTATTATTTCTTATGCCTGAAGAAAACCACTCCCAGTCCAGGCCCTCATGTCCTCCACAACGGGAGTCTGTTACACAAATGTACACATCCCTTGTCTGGTGTGCAGTACTGCTACTCACACACCCCATAAGCAAATGGAGGCAGCCAGGGGACCAGCACAGGTCCAGTAGAAATGGTTGGGTGCTGCATTTCAGCTCCTGCTATTCCTCACATAAGCATAAGGAGCCCGTGTAAGTGTATCGGGCACTACCTCAAGCCCTGGACTGTAGTAGCCAAGATGCTCTGCAGAATTCCTCCTGTCCTGCGTGCTTGGCCAGGCACCAAGTACTGGATTTCCTCTGAAGGCCTATTTCTGTTCCTCTAAAAGGCAGCAGGATCGTGCCCTTATCTTAGCTTCACATAAGTGGAACTGCAAGGTGCTGTAGATGCCTTCTATCACATGTCTCATCTGACTTGAAAGCAATTTGTTTTCAATTTCAAGCTTCCTAGAAACCCAGCAACATGCACATGACTCTAAGAAAATCCTGGAGATGTGCTCTGTACCGGATTACTAGCGTTCTTTTCCTAGAATGCATGCTTGAATTCGAAGGGTTTTAAAATGCAAACCTTTAAGTAGTTTATTGTTGGATAATACATTTGACTTCTCTTACTACTAAAATCCTTTTTTTTTTTTTTTTTATTTAAAAAAAACCGTTTCTTTACCCCAAAACCACTTCTTTGAGTCTATTAATGCATCAAATGCATAGGGAAAAGTGTTCCAAATCTCTTTAACCTGAACCGTCCATGGCCTGTAGAATACATTTGGGTCTCCTTTAGACAAGGAGTCCTGAAATCAATTACGAGGTCATGAAACTGGCTATGAAGAAGGCCATTTTCACATCATGGTTCCACACAGTGCTTCACTGGAAAGCTTGTTTAGGTCACTGCTCCAAGTAAAGAGTTTATTATTACTTCCATCTCTTTCACTCAATTTTCTCTGAATGCAGAGACTGCTATCTTTTGATAAACTATTGGTAACATGTGTGTTTTGTTGTTCTTTTTTTTACAAAGCCATTTTTAAATGCTTTTAATTTTGTTTATATATTTTGCACCATTTCCTAAATTATTCTGTAACTGACCGCAAGTATTAGAAACAAGCTCTTGAATTCAGTAACACAAGGAATTACTTTAAAGTAATTTAGAAGACGGGATTTAAATCCACAAAATAAAAAACAACATCTTATAAGCATGTAGAAACTCACATCCAAAAGGTTTTACAAGTTATACAATAAATGATCCAAAAGGCCTTACAAGCTATAAGCTAAATTCAGACCACCTGTTCCACAGATGTACATGCATGGAAAGAGGAAGACAAGCAGGGGTGCAGTTTGTACACCCACATCTGCTTTTTCCCAAACCCACCAAACTCATATTCCTCAGGTCTCCTGATTCCCGACCCTGGGAAGAAACAGGGCAAAGATCATAGTCAAAAGGTTTTAGTATAGACACCTGGGACTCTGTCAGCTCAACCCTACTAAATTAATTTCTTGCCCCAAATAAATCCACATAGGGCTGTAGTTAGTTGGATCAGAATATGGGCTTGCTTTATCACTACAGTATTACTATAAACTGGTCTCTGCCCAAAAGTTAATGAGGATGTGATTTTGAATACTATAAGGCTCCATCAAAATTCAGCCATCACCAGGGTGAAATGCAGGAGCTTTTTAGACTGACAGTCCAATACTACAGCAATAGGAACACTGTACAACCCTATTCTTTAGATAAGAAATGAAGAACACTGCATCAAGTCAACAGTCCTGGATTAATTTAGTTACAAAGAGAGGACTGCTTCTATTTGAATAGAGCTCAGATGTTTGACTATTCCTCTTGTGAAGACAAACTATCCTATACATTCAAAATCTTGGTTTAGGTTGTTTTCTAGAAGCCTTTTTGGCTCAGAAACTCCAGTTGCACCCTGGGACAGTAAGTTCAAATCAGAAATCCCACCTAGATGTGGACGGACATAACTGTCAGCCATTTTAAAAGGCAAAGAGGCTACCATTTGTGGGTTCTGATTTAGCTGTTAGGTCTGTCTGCTAAGTGTCTTAAACCAGTATAAATTTAAACCTAAAGTGGAACGGTTCCAGTATACCCGTTACAACTGTTCATACCCTTCAGGTAATAAGCCAACACTACCACTTCATCCCATACAATACGTCCCCCAGCATATCATGATCAAATCCTGCTACATAATCACCTCTAGCAGAAGTAATTCATTTATTTACATTGCAAGGTTTCTGTATTCGTGGTGCTGAAGATCTCCGCTTCGGACCTTGTCTCTATACAAATGAAACTGCATATACATGGGAGCATACTAAAAATAAACTTAGCTTGCGATACTATAAAGCAGGGGTGTCAAGCATCTGGCCCACCAGACACATCTGGCCTATGCAGCTGTTCTATCTGCACCCCCCTCCCCGGGCTACCTGTAGCCCACCCAAATTTAAGGCTCGTGGTGGGAGGCCCAACCTGCCAAAGACTCTGGGACCCCCGAAGCCCTGTTGGACATGAAAGTCAGCAGCACGAGGGCTGAAACAGCCCCAGTTGCCCTTCAACCGCTTCACCTTTCCTCAGTGCCATAGCCCTATCTCCTCGGCCACCAGCTGCATGCCCTTGCTGGAGCCAGAGTTGCCACCGTGGCACACAGCACATGGCCGCAGCAGCTCTGACTATGGCAAGGGGCATGTAGCTGCGTGCCCTGTACTCTCCGCATGCCCCTGGTCAGAACTGGAGCTACTGCCGCCACCACCACCTCTGCCACCATGTTCTCTGCGGTGGAGCTGGAGCTGCAGCCATCACCACTGCCACCTCATGCCCTAGGCTGGATCCGGCCCACAAGGAGCCCCACTGTCTGGACACAGCTCATATTACAAGGTGAATTTGAAACTCCTGATCTATAGTATCATGTGCCAAGGTAGTAAAACAGCAAAGGGGACATATAATCAAGGCTGTGTTAATGCACCACTGCGAGATCACTGCACAGGGAGAGAAACTGAAAATGCTGCAAAATTGCAAAATAGTAATTCTGATTTCTCCTTGCAACTCTTGGTGTCTACATGAAATGGACTGGCAATCCAAATGCACAGCTTCAGGGACAGTCACAACTGGCACTTCTGAAAGGAGATTAAGCTGACAATGACCCAGAGCCAACCTTGGCCCTGAGTCTCCTGGATTCAAGGGCTTAAGTCCCATCATAAAATTATGATGGGGGGCTCCTGGGTGAGTTGGTTTGAGAAAGGAGCAGCCATCTGAAGGCACACAGAGTTGCTCCGTGGTGACCCCTACTCTAGCCTACTGGCTTTACATAGCCTCTCCAGCTATAACACAACCTTCTTTCAGGCCCTCGATTCTTCATCTTGTATTTCAGCACACAGAAGAGCTCTGCCTCCCTGAACCTCCCCCCTCTGATACCCCAGCTGTGGTACAAAAAAGGCCCCCTCTCCTCCATCCAGATCTGCAGAGGAGAGAACGAGCTACTGATGTTTTATGAATGTCAATAATACACAGCATATAAATGGTTAAACATGATGTTCACACTGGCCCCTAAAACTGCAATCATTTTTGTATTATGATTAAAGCCAAGTATGTACATAAGTATCTGTACGATGAGAGTTCATTTACAGATTTATATCTTGTGTGGCTCTGCAAGCAGACTTCTGCCCTTAATGAAAAATTTTAGAGAAAATTACTAAAGCGCCATTACCTAATATAACGTTCAAAAAGAGGCAGGGAGGGAACCAAACGTTGCAGTGTTTGTCTTTCCTCTCCTATTTCCTGTTTCAAAAATAGGAAATACCGTAAATACCAAGATAAATGTAACTACTGCGGCATGGCAAACATTGCTTTGGTCGTGGTAACAACTGTAGGATTTTTCCCTCTCCAACTCTTGCGATAAGGAGCAAAAACCAACGCTAAGGTTGATTCTAAAGCATGCAAAAGAGTCCTGCAATTGCCATACGGATGCCGTGTGTTTGGGGTTTTTAATCCCTTAACTATCTTGACAATATGGCAGATGGAGCTTGCGCCTTCATATCCTTCACATCTGTAAAATGTTTTTGGAGCAGAGATCATTTATAATGGGTGGGATGCATTCCAGTGGCTGCAGAATGCCACTAACTTGGAAGCATTAGGACTTTTCATGTCAGTATTTCACCAGCTTTTTGCGCTTGCTTAAATATAGGAGGGTTTTGCGCAGAACATATTTTTGAACAATTTATACTGAAACAGGCAAAGTTTAAGGAAAAACATTGTTTTCTGAATATATTTAATCTCCAGTTTGCACCTTTAGAAACAAAACCAAGAATCACATTTATCTGCTTGTGCTTTGAAATGTATCCTTTTTTAAAAATAGAAGGCAGAACCAAATACAACGTTAAGGGAAGGATGATGCAGTACTCACTCAGGCAAAATGCCCATTGAGGATAGGGCCAGAAACTTGTAAAACGGCAGAAACACAATCCATTTATGTTAGTGACACACCTTC
>NW_005842018.1:2175353-2194832 GCF_000455745.1 Alligator sinensis | reverse complement strand
AGTATAATGCAATTGTGGCGGTCTGCGTTGCTCAGGGGACTGGCAGTGGGTTTTAGAGATATTTCCTTTTCGGAAGTCTGTTTAAATGCAGCATCCAGCTCACGGAGGTACTGTGTGCATGCTGTTCACCTCGGACCAGGTCTGTGACATCTCCCTGCCAACCCCAGGACCAACATGAAGAACAAGCTGCACCCTTTGCGGCTTTTCTATGCCTACCAAAGCCTGGCAATTAGACCGCATATACAGCTAAAGGCTGTCCTGAGCCTTTATATATGCACCCAGCACTTGTCCACTCAAGAGACATCAGTGCTGGGTGCATGTACAAGTCATTATTCCTGTCAACCTTTAGGACAAAGGATTGAATAGGACATGGGAGACTGAACTATCCCCTCTCAACTTGTGAGAGTCCTTTTAGGATCACAGATTTTAAAGCCAGGAGGAAGCACTATGACAATCTACTCTGTCTTCACGTGTACGCAAGTCACAGCGCTTCACCCCAAAGCTGTAATGGGAGTTATTTTTCCTTTTGAGGTAAGGAACAAAAATAAATCTTTCAGAAAGGCCTTGCACCTTGTTTTAAAGATTCTCGGATAATGGTGAATGTAGCAGATCCCTCGTTAAGTTCTGCCAGGGTTTGGTTACCCTGCCTATATACAAGAATTGTCCTTAATTTCCCTTTTGCATGCTTCAAAATTTCAGCCATTGGCTCCTGTTAGGTCTCTGTGCACCCCGTTAACAAGCTCCCTGATGACTGATGCCCTCTCCCAGCACTGGCACACAGATAAAATGCTTAAGTTGCCTACACACCTTCTCAATAAGCCCAGAAGATTGCCCTCCTTAGGTTTCTCATTGTAAGCTATGCCTCCTGGACCCTGACTAATCTTTTCAGCTCTTCTCACCATCCTCCCCCCAACCTTGAGGCTTTCAAAGGCTGGATATTAAGATTGCATACTGGATTCCAGCTGTGCCCTTACCAGTGCCATATATAGAAGGTATAGAAATGTTTCACTCCGCATCTCCCTAAATACAGGCCAAAGATCTTAGCACTTTCCGATGGGCAGGAAACAACTTGTCTATTCTGTGAATAAGGAGGGGGTTTTAAGTAGATAACAGTATGTTTGTGTTTCAAACCACATCAAATCGGGCTCCTTTCCCCATTTGACACGAAAGATTTTGGATTTGTAATATGTAGATTTCTAAGAATATCCAATCGACCTTGGTACAAACTGTGCCTTCATCCTGAATTTTCATTTTTAAACTTCTTTGCCAGATACTACTCACTTAGGTCATTAGCTGAACTTTTCCACAAAAAACACATAATCAAAAACATCGTGAGGAAAACGATTATGCTCAGATCTTATGTACCTTTCCCCCCGACTTAAAGCCCAACAAACTAACTTGATTTGGAAGAGATCCACAGGGAGCACAAACAAAACCCACAATTTTCTTAAATTCTGTAATATTTGTAAGGTGTTTTGAAGCTAAAGCTACATGAAGTGCTAAGTTATTCTTATGCCCTACTTTTCCTCTGGACCAGAAACACATTAGGAACAGTTCCTCTTGCAGTTCTTTGAATCTGGTGGTTTCAGACTTATCTAGGAAATGAAGAGATGCCAAAAGCAGACATCAACTGCATGTTTCCAGATCTCAAAGAACGGTTACATTGAGTTCGGTTTGAGTTTGGGATTCAGCCATAGCCTTTTATTTTCTCTGCGTGGTCTCCCATTTGTTTGCTATAGATGAATCCTGAAGGCTTGAACTGATGTTGGTAATCCCCCCCCCTTCTTTCATTCATTTTATAGATTGTAGGTAGTAATCTCTAAAAACAGTACAAGGATGGGAGGGAACAGCAGAAGTCATCACATCAGATGCAAAAAGCACCTGGAAGGCTAGGAGAACCCAGCTACTATCAGACAGTAACAAACACACACAAACTGTACTCGGACTTCCCAGAAATTTGCTGCCCTATTCTGTCATTTTTCATTATTTGTTGCATCCTTTTACTGTGATCTGCATTTCCAGAGGCAGATGAAGTAGCCAAGCCTCTGGAATTATGTGACTGCTTCTGACAGAGCACAATAGGGAAAGGAAATTACTTAGGATGAATTTGGAAAAACTGTCCGCTCACGAAGGGAGGCCAGGCCTTTAAAAGGTTCCGTCTGTAGCTTCCATTACGGCTCCAAGCTGCTGCTGCCGCCTTTGAGCCAAGCTGGCTCGCAACTGGTGAAAATAAATGTCAGAATGCATAGAAGAGGATAAAATATGTCCCAGGTTGAAAGATCTCCTCTCCCTTCGGCCACAACAGCTGATCAGGTTACGGGTGACGTTACAGGTGTCCCGTTTGCCAGCTGCCATCTGGGTGATGGCAGTGGTTGTTTTTAATACGCTTGTATCTCACAGGTGGGTCAGGACACAGGGAGGAAGAAAAACAGCAGGAAGAAAATAGTCGTTTCATAGGGATTCACGTTGAGCGCAGCCAACCACCGAACAATTGGTTGCAGTCTCCCTCTGGTAAGTGGACAGCGCTTGTACCGATAGCTATTGATTGTTTGTATGGAACAGGATTTGGCCTTGGAGTGTCCATGTTGTGCTACAGAAATCATCCTTTCCTATTGTTTAAAAATATGATGCAGTTGTTCTTCACACAAGAACACTTACTTGGGTTACAGATTGTATGGTGGCCTTCGGGAGCAAGCTTGGTGACAAAGATTTTGCAGAGAGAGGTAGTTAGCCATAGTTGGCTGAAGTTAGGCAAGAATGCAGGGTAGGGTGGCACCTTATAGACTAACTAGTTCCTTGAAAAAACATCCAATAGCTGGTCCTGCCATAGCGGTAATATGCAAGCTTCACACTGGAACTCTTTCTTCCCCAAACTCCTGTGCCGTGTCCGTGAGAGTTGCAGGACATGGGGCTCACTGTCAATACTGTGGGCAGATGAAGTGTTGGGCATTCATCCACTTTCCTTTCCTCCCTATCTATGTTTTTGCAGCTCTGTCTCCGTTTTCCATTCCAGCTGTAGGCAGAAGCCCTGGAGTATATCCCTTCTACATAGGTTCCCATCAGCATTCATCACCGCAGCATCTGAGCACCATCCAACAGAATATTAAGCGGCATGACTGACATAGTATTGTTTCCCTCAAAGGTTCAGAAATCATGATGCAGACCTCAAGAAAGTCTCTACTGGGTCAAAAATCATAAGGGAAATTTTGATACATAGAGAAAATTAGATTGTGTTTTGGTCCTCCTTGATTTTTTTTAAACTTCCCCTGGCACCTCTACGTGTATGTGTTCATGTGCACATCTGAAAAAAGAGAACGGATTTGTCTAAACAGTTCTCCCTAGTTTGTAGTAACAAAGGGCTGGATGGGACCTGTGGGTCATTAGGTCCAGCGCTTTGCTATTCAGACAAGCAAGGTAACATAATAGATGCTGACAGGCAACTGGGGCTTCTACTGTAGGAGCTTTCATCCATGCATCTGCTTCCCTTCAATCCTGTCCCATATCTGTTCTGCCCCTACTTCAGCCTCATGCCTACAACACCACGAGCTCTTCTTCTCCATCATCCAGGCCTGAGCGGGGTGCTATCACTGGGTCCCCTTGCTCTTCCACGTAATCACAGCCAGTGGGGCTCTTCCCAAGCTGAGTATTGCAGGGAGAAAGAGAAGCAGGAAAGGAGCAGAGGAGCTGCCCCATTTCTTGCAGGAGAGGAGATGAAGAAAGGAGTGGAGCTGCTGCTGCTTTCTCTTTCATTTTATCCCTTCTGCCCTGTGAGAACTACTCGGTTCCCGAGATCCGTAAAAGAGAGCTCTGCCTCTTCCCGTGGCACTCCTCATTGGCTGCTTTCTCTACCTCTGGAGGCAGAGCAGCCAAATTAGGGCTGGAATTTGCAGGTGTGGCACTTCTTCCGTCATTGCAAGAGTGGCTTTGGCCCCCCCGCTAAAATCCTGCAACTTGCTTGTGGTGAGAACTGGGAACATTGCTGATACCCGTCCAGTTTGCTGCCTAATCCCCAGGAGCACAATGCTTCATTTCAGATTTTTTTTTAAGAACATATACCTATAACCTCATATCCATACCCTAAAACAAAGGCTCTTGGCTCAACATCGCCCAAGTACAGGTAGTGCCGGAGATCTCAGCTGAGAACCAGTTCTTGACTAATTCTCCACCCCGTTTCGCATTCGAAAGGCAGTGTGCACCCCTCTGCCTACTTCAGCAGAGGCAGCATTTGTGTTGTTTGGGGTAGGGAAGGTGTGGAAACTAGACAATCTACCCCCAAGACACCGGGGCAGCGGAGGGGTTAGCATGCAAAACTATTCAGACCATGGGTCATCATTAGCCAGACACAGTAGATAACTTACCTTGGAATAGTTTGACCAGTTAGGATACAACTAACGCAGTTTTCTGAAGCCAGGCCCCACAAACTATATTCCACTTCCATCTCTTGAAGCAGAGGCCCCTCTCACCCCTGGCTCTCTGAGGCAAATAAAGACATGTCTTCCTGGTAGCAGATCTCTCTAAATTGTACCATGGAAGGCAGTATAGGGAACATCATGGAGTTAGTCCCTTTTAGCTTATTGCCTTCACCTTCCTGCCAGTTCAGAGAGATTTTTCATTTCACCCCCTTGGCAGAGAGCAGCTGATATGTGCCTGGAAAAAGCTGAGACACTGCCTAATCCACTTGAGGGACCCCTGATCCAAACACTGCTATATACCAGTGCCAAATGCATTCTGGATGGGAGCCACAGCAGCACCGCTGTGACTTGCACAGAGCCAGCTCCAAAGATGACTTAGAAAAATTTTGGAGGGAATGATAGGGTGTTTGAATCGGTACCAGTACCACCGCACTTCCCAATCTCTAAGTATAGGGACGTGAGCCCACTGCTAATCAGGGACTCCACTGCTACTGGCAGCTTCCCTCCACATTGTGGTTGTGCAACCAGAAGTCACTCTGTAAACACGGATGGTGGTAGTGGTAGCAATTCACAGCCTGCTGGCCTCCTGTGGGGATGGGATAGAGCAGATATCATCATGCCGAAACCCCCTGAATGATATAGTGTACTTGGCAGAGCTTGCTTAAAGTGTGTCTCCAAGTAATTAAAAGCAGCCTTAAAACCAATCAGTGTCTTTATTCATCTCTGGTTTAAATGGGATCCTATTTAACCCTTTGGAGACAGTGAACATGTATATGCAGTTATGTGCACATACATGCACACATTTACCCACATGCACACCCAACTAATTAGTTATCAGCAACCATCAGCTTCTTTCCAGCCGCTCATGTGCATGGCACAGCCCCTCAGTTGTGTTGTACTGAGCCACTTGCTTCTCTTTAAGAAAGCGTTTCCTTCTTCCAAGAGATGTGGATCAACCTTATTTTTTCAGTTAAAAAATAACTGTTGGCAAGCTCTGTGCTTGTCTGAGGTGAGTTGCTCCCTTATCACTACAACCATTTTCTTTTCTCCCAGACACTTCCCTACCATGTGTGACCTACCTCACTTGTAACAGAAAACTTTAAATGAGGAGCGTCAAACATATGGTTTGCAGGCTGGATCTAGCCAGGAGAAGTAGGTCATTCAGCCCACAAGGCTTTTTGCCATGGATGTCTGCAGCCAAGAAGTTAATATTGCTGCCTATCAATGCAGCTGACTGAGCTGCAATATCAACACAACCAGCACCCAGAGAGTTAACATCTTTGCAAAATCTAGTGGTTTTGGTCATGGCTGATGAATAAAATCAGTGGTTTTTACTCCCTAGGTGCTGGCCTCACCAACACCGTGCCTCTGGCAGCTGCAGTGACAGCATTAACTCCTTACCAGCTGGTGCAGACACAGAGGCACCAGCAGCCATGGAGAGAAGCCTGGCAAGCTGGATCCAGAGGTGGGCTGTCCAACCTGCAAGAAGCCCCATGGTCTGGATCTGGCCCGCCAACTCATTTGAGTTGGATACCCCTGTTTTAAATGTAATGGACTCCTCTTTATATGCAGGGGTCTGGGGTGGGATTTTCAAAAGCTGGGATTTTCATAATCACTGGGAATTGTGCTCCCAAAGCAGGTAGCTGCTTTTGAAAATCCCACCTGGTGAAGTTCTTTCTACATAGTAAAATACCCAGAGTACTTCTGGACACTGTCAGGGGTGGATCCAGAAGGGATGCAGTGGCACAGTCACACCCCCCTGACAGACCACACCATAGCAACAGCACTTTTAAGTCCCTGAATCAGGTAATAATCCCTCTCTGGTTCTTCTCCATGCTCAGCAGAACATCCCCTCTCCTCCCATTCCCCCCTCCTGTGCTTGCCACTGTCCCTGCTGTCTCTGACTGCTTTGGGGGCCAGGGGAGCTCCAGAGCGGCTCTGCCCAGGCTGCACAGGGAGCTGGGTTCAGCCTGGGCCAGCAACAAGCAGCGGCAGTGGGCAGGTTCCCCCTCTCTGCCCAGTTACCCCAGGTGTTCCCCACCAGCCTGGAGTCAGGCTCAGGGAGGGGGAACCCTGCTGCTGCCACTGCTCTTGTCCCCAGCTGAGTCCAGCTCTTTGCACAACTTGGTTGGAGCAAGGAAGGAGCAGCTGTGGAGCTCCCTTCACCCCTGGGGCAGCCAAAAGCAGCAGAGGACAAGAGATGGGGGAAATGGGAGGGGAGGATAAAGAAGGGGAGGGAAGGTGTCACTGAGGATGGAGGGGAAAGCAGGGTATCCCAAGAGCAAGGGTGGGGGATGCATCTTACCTGACTCAGGGACTTAAAAAAACCTCCCCAGCTTCTGTTCCCACAGCTTGGTCTGCCTGCTCCAGCGGGGTGCGGGCTGGAGCCGGCAGCAGGGGTGCAGCCACCCCTGCGCACAGGTTGCTGCTCACACCCCCACCGTTACACAACCCTGGATCTGCCTCTGGGTGCTATAATTATAATGCTGAAAGGAATGTGTCCTCCCACAAATGAAGGATGATTTTGTGCCCTTTGATGCTCCTTCTGCTTTGTATTTCTACAGCACGTATGCGAGGAAAATGAACCTCTAATAGGATACCAAGAGACCCTCTGAGCACCGATTACCTCAGTCTGTGGAATATCGCGGCAGAAATCAGTGTCACCCCCACAAAGAGACATCCCATGACGTCACCCAAATCTGTCAACTGTCTCCTCTTTGAGGCTCATCCAGATGCTAGCCAGCAGTTACCCATTTCTTTCTAATGTTGCTTACATGTACTTCAGTTAAACGCAGGTCGTAGGGCTGGGCACAGCATCTCCATGATGGATCATTAGGAAGGAAAACCAAACCACTGCAATAACTAGGGAATTAATTCAAGCCATGGTTCAGATTTAAAAAATGCACGTGTTTGCACTGCATGCTGCTGGGCTAACTGGGAAGAGTTCCTGGGCTAACTGGGCAGAGTCCCAGCCTGCAAGGGGCTAGAGGGAGTGGGAGGAGGGCAGTCGGGCAGGGGGTGCCATGTGCATGTGTATTCGCATGGCTGCCAGGCAGCCTGGAGAATGGCTCCCACAGGTAAGTGGGGGAGAGGGAGGGGGACTGAGGCCCCCATAGGGAGGGAGGAAGCTAGGCAGGGCTGGGGTTGGTGCCCAGCCAGGTGTTGAGTGGGGCTTGGGGCCCACAGCAGCTGCCACCTCCTGCCAGGGGCAGGGGGCTACAGACCCATGTCCCTGGCCCCATAGCCCTGGCAGCTAGGGGCCCCCTCCAGCAGGGCTGGGGGGGCTGCAGGGAGTGAGCAGGGCCGATGGGGCTATGGCAGGGGGGAGTGAGGGGCCTTTCATTTTAATCATGGACTTTGGAGTCTTCCTCGGAGAATTTGCAATTTTGTTTTAATCACAGAATTTGCAATTTTTTTATCATGGAAAACCAGGAGCCCTGCTTATAACACAGAACGTTAGATCTATTTAATTATCTGTTCACACGTTAAAGGCCCTTCCTGCTGCCAGTGTAACTCATTTTTTCTAGCATGAGGATCATCTATGACTAATACAGACATCCTCCCCCGCTGATGGATTAATGCCACAATTATTCTTTGTCATTACCATAGCTAGGGAGGGACAAACAGGACACAAGCCCTGAGCACTGACTATGAGAGGGTGCCAGAATTACCCAACCCCCCCTGGATCTTTGCCACAGGGGCAGACCTGCACTGCCCCTGCCCAGCCCCAGGAGCCCCCAGGCAATGTACCAGGGGGGCAGGAGGTGAGTGGAGCAAGAAGAATGACACTTCCTTCCCCTCTCTCTGGGAGCCTTTCCCAGAGCAGGCATTGCCCTGCACCCAATACATTTGCATCGGAGAGGAGGGGAGAGGAAGCAAAGGGGCACCTGGGTCAGCTCATACGGAGCCCAGTGCTGCCACAAGAGCAGAGACAATCACAGAATCATAGAAAATGAGGGTTGGCAGGGACCTCAGGAAGTAACATCTAGTCCAACCCCATGCTCAGAGCAGGACCATCCCCAACTAGATCATCCCAGCCAGAGCTTTGTCTAGCTGGGTTTTGAAAACCCCCAAGGTTGGAGCTTCCACCACCTCTCTGGGTAGCCTGTTCCAGTGTTTTACTACCCTCCTAGTGAGAAAACTCTTCCTAATATCTAACCTAAACTTCCCGTGCTGCAACTTAAGACCATTGCTCCTTTTGTCATTTGCCGCCACTGAGAACAATCCAGCTCCATCCTCTTTGCAACCCCCCTGCAAGTAGTTGAAGGCTGCTATTCAGTCTCCTCTTCTCTAGACTAAATAAGCACAGTTCCCCCAGTCTTTCCTCAGAAGTCATGCCCCCCGGCCCCTCACCATTTTTGTCACTCTCCGCTGGACTCTCTCCAGTTTGTCCACATCCTTTTTGCAGTGGGGGGGCCCAGAACTGAACCAATACTCCAGATGTGGTCTCATCAGTGCTGAATAGAGAGGAATAATCAGTTCCCTTGACCTGCTGACAACACACCTACCAATGCAGCCCAGGATGCCATTAGCCTTCTTGGCAACTAGGGCACACTTCTGGCTCATATTCAGCTTATTGTTCACTGTGACCCCCAGGTCCTTTCTGCAGAGCTGCTGCCCAGCCAGTCGGTCCCCGGCCTGTCCCGGTGCATGGGATTGTTCTATCTTAAGTGCAGGACTTTGCGCTTGTCCTTGTTGAACCTCATGAGATTTCTTTTGGCCCAATCCTCTAATTTGGCTAAGTTACTCTGAATCCTAGCCCTACCCTCCAGTGTATCTACTACTCCCCCCAGCTTGGTGATGCTTTTATATTAGCACCAGCAGCCTTCCCCCCTTGGGTCTACAGTGCTCGGCAATGCCCTGGTCCCAAGCACTCAATGAGCTCGCTACACCTTTGTAGTGGCGTCATTGCCACTAGCATCCTCTTTCATGGACCACGACAGGCTGTTTTGTGCTAGGTGCTGTACGAGCACAGAATAAAAAAGATGTGTTAAAAAAGCCAACCAGCAGCCTTTACACTGGCAATAACGAGGACAGCTGCTTCACATACGGACATTAATGTAACACATTTGTTTAAAACTGACATGAATTTCCAGCACCATCCAGTTTCCTCAACCAGAGTCAAGTCCCAGACTGGGCAGGGATCAGCCAGGTCAGAGCTAAATCAGATGATCTCTGCATAGTACACATGTGTCCTTCTTTTCCCCCCTAAGTCCCCTAAGCTAAGAGCATTAGCAGGTGTTAGGGGGAAATGCTGCCGCTGAAAGGGAGCTCTTTCGCAGGAGGTGGTTTCTGGTTTTGGCAAGAGAAGGTGTGACCATAATACTATCAGCCTACATTGCTTTTCAAATTCCAGCCTGCATCCTCCCTACCTAACTGTCCTGCAGTTTCAGCTGACAGAGATGTTGTCCATCAAAGTCCCAGCCTGGCGGTATGCAGCTGCCATGTCCCACTGAAGAGGAACTGGCATTCGCTGACAGTGGAAGTGATTGTGTACCTATTTCAGAGGGGCATTTATTACAAGACACCGTTAACACTTTGAAAGCAATTCGAGACCTTCAGCTGGAAAGAGACAAGCTGCTTCCCTCCTGTGCAGTATTTTTAAACTTGCGCTGTGGCTCAGATGCATGGAGAGGAATGTGCATGTCTGAGAAGAACAGAGACACAGACCCGACTCCACAGCTGCAGCATGCTGCAGTGCACGTCATGGCAAATCAAAGGGATATGGCTACAAAGCATTTACTGCTTCTCTGCCCTGCTTGAATGGCAGGAGCTGCATAGCTAGCTTAACAGCTGAGCGCTCCATCAGTGTTACAGAGCTATGCCTCATCCCCACTACAAATGACGGCCATAGGTGTTTCATGCTGGTTCCTTTTTCTCAAGAAAATCCCAGCTTCTCTAAGAAGGCACCTTGCTGCCCCAGCACTGCACTTGGGTTCGTTAACTAAGCAGACCCAGGAACTTGCATATGGTTTCATATTTATGAAATGGGTTGAGTTCTCAGCATGTGCACTATTAAACAGCCTTCAAGACTGACTGCCATAAGACTGGCCTTTCCATTTTACAAAGACTGGGTTTATACCTGACAGAGCATTCCCCAGGCATGTGGAAGACCCAGGTCTAAACTCACGCACAGGCTTGGCCATAACATGGTCAACCCCAGAGCCTGCGATGTCAAGGCAGAAACACTGGAGAGCGGACTTCGCGTTCACAGACTAGTGTTCACAGAAAACATGCCCTCGGTTAGCCCTGTCCCCATCCCGTAAACTTTATCACAGAGCCTGGCAAATGACTACCTTCTTGACAGACTGGCTTCCACAGCTAGCCACTTGGGCTCCTTAAAAGCACGATGATTGTCCATGCCCAATCAGCTCTTTCCATCTCTTTCAAGCTCTCATCCTTGTAGGGAAGAGAAGCTACCAGCTTGGAGTTATAATAAACTCTCCAAAAGACAACCCTCAGTGCTACAAAGCTGACGGATGCAATATCTAACTCCAGCTCAGATGCATGTTGAAGGATTTAACCAAAGGGGAAGAGAAAAGGTAAGGGGGAAATACCCAGGCCTTCACTTGGACTGGACATGAATCCAAATCCTGGTTTTAGGAGATAAAAAGACCTCCATCTAGGTTGGAGAGAAGGAAACTCTGACCTCAGAGCCTGGGGCCTCCATCTCTGTAAAAGAGAGCCAGCTTCTAAACGGTTATTTACCCAACATTGTGAGAGAGGCTTTCAAGTTTGGCTTCATTAGTGATACAGCTGATACTGTTTAATGAGCAGTACAAAATAAAATTCTGTAGCCACCTACTCATCAGCAGCAACGGGCCAGAGCCAGGTTCTCAGTAGCATGCATTGTGCAGTGCTCCTACTAATTGTTTCATTTTATTAAAAAATTATGCTTTTAGGTCTCACAGTTGGGAGAAATGCTTCTGAAGGTGAGCTACTGCCATACTCTCCCACGGAGTCTGAAGAGAGACAGCTAGACACACAGAAACAAGCAGTCAAATCCAACGGTGGTATAAATCCACAGATGGATGAATCCAAGGATGGATTTGACTCAATGGCACTGAGAGGTGCATGCATGTTGTACTTTCTCATTGTATAACATGATTGTAAATTCCTGATTAGTACATCAACATTTACTATTTTTAAATGGAAAGCCTAAAATAACTCCTTCCATCTGACCCCTGTTATGGTGATCTACTGTCTAGGAGGACATTGTGGTAAGATCATCAGGTACCTCTATAGCACCCTGGGGTGTCACTAGAGAGATGGAACCGGAAAAAAAAATTGAACATAGGTGTTTATACACTAATTTATACACTAACTGCCTTTCTTTTAATCACATAGAGTGAGAGTTAATTTATTATCCAAAGAGATCCTTGAAGGTCACTGAGGACAATTCCACCTTTTCTAGAATTTGATCTAAAACCCACCCAAGTTTTAGAAAAAATACTATTATTTTCAGTAGGCTTTACATCAGGCCCCAAGTGTTTTAACAGCTTGTTCAGGACAAGTTTAACATCTCTATGTCAGTCCTTTTATGATATGTGTTTGCTCGTTTCTCTGATCTCCAGTGTTTAAAATGGGGAAAAGCTGGCTTGTAAAGAAAGCATCATATGTCAGCAGGCTTTGTTTAGCAGGCTCATGGAGAAAATTAAAGAAAGGCTGAAAAGCTGAGCTATCCAGACCTCCCTCGTAGTGACTCAAGGAGTCGAACCTCAGCAGAGTAATAACTGCTAAACAGAAAGAACTTCATTTAACACACGTGCAGTGTTTTGTTATCCAAGCATCTCGCATCCCTTTTCAGGAGAGGCAAGATTTATTATCCCCCTTCTGCAGAGGGGGAAACTAAAGAGCATAAAGGTGAATCACATGAAGGCAGAGGCTCGGAAGAAAAATCAAAGCCATTTGGGATTTACTGGCAACAACCTTACTGGTTCAGGATTTCACCCCAGATCTCCTGACACCCAACTCGGTGTCACTCCATGCACCACTACAGTGAAAGTCCTGAGAGCAAGTTCTAGATCCCAATTTCCACAAACCACTCCAATTCAAGTCAACATATCTATGCAAAACAGAGCATTACTTGGGCCATGCATATGGACATTTGAGCTTGTGTGGTGGAACAGTGGTATTTATGCACCCACAAATGTCTCTAGACCCACTCAGGGCCACAAGGGAGGGCAGCAATTGGCAAGAACTGGAGATATAACAGGATGCATTAGCCACTCGGCCACCAAGCCCTGGGAGAAGCACACACAACTGTCTGATATACAAGGTTTTGTGAGCAAGTTTAAAGGAGCTTTGGGCAGTTGAGTTAAACAGATTGCTCTTGGAGGTGGTTTCCAGAGCCAAAATTGAGCAGATGAATGTCCTGGCAGCAATACAAGGGCTATTTGGTATGTTCCTATTAGGTTGCCAGATTTTACCTTCTACTTGATACAGATAGGGCTCATTCCTCAGAGGGACAAAGGAAAACAGGGTAAAAAAGTAGAGATTTTAAGAACCATAATGAGATTTTGATGGCTTTTTAGTACATAATATTACACACATGAGAGTCTCATTAAAATAAAAAGAAACTATTGCGACTCCAAGATGCCTTTTAGTAGGCAAATATCATAGTCCTCCTGGGAAGAGAGGGAAGAGACTGGTTCAAACACTTATTTCTTACCATTGTAACTCAAAGGAAAACAGTAGCTTTTCTCTGTGCTTTATTTCCACCTCGCTGGTTCTGGAATTATGACAAACCTGAGTTTGAGGTAACTACAGCTGAATGAGAGATTGGGCCCTTTGATCCCCTAGCCGAATGGAGAGAATATAGCGATTTGTTACCAATCTAGTCTCATAACCTAAGCACTGGCCAAAAGCTCTTGCAGGAACAAAATGCATTGTAAACAGCTCAGAGGAAATTGGAATGACAGCAGGCAAAGTACAGCAGCAAGCTGGTGCCTTGCAGATCTGCAAACATCACTAAGAGGGAATGCTTTTTGGGAAGAGACTAGAAAAACTTGGAAAATGCTACAAAAAAGATCCCAGGGGTGTAGGTTGTAGCCATGTTGGTCTAAGGACATAGGCAAACAAGGTTCTTTGGGTGAATCTGATATCTTTTATGAGACCAGGTTAAATAGTTGGAAAAAAAATTTCAGCAAGCTCAAACTACCATGGATCTTCAGTGTAACACATTAGAGCAAAATGCTGAAAACGTGGGCTTAATTAAAAAACAAGGAGAATGCAGAGGACCAGATTCAAATTGTCCAGCTAGGCACTTCTGTAACGTTGTCATCCACCTCCTGCCTGTCTCACATCAACAGCACTGAATTGACCACCAACCAAAAAGGTGTCACCCGCCCAGTAGTCTTGTGCTTACCGCAGTTGCCTGAAACCTGGATTCTAGGCTGCCTGTCACTGAGGACATTTTAACCCAGGTTTCTCACTTCCCAGGGGAATGCCCTAACCCCCAGCCTACAGACTAGAGTGGAGGAGGGCGTACTCAGTCTCTCCTGTTGAACCTGGGCCAGTGGGAAGACAGAAGTGCAAGAATCATGGGGCCACTGGGAGAAGGAAGCAGGACCCTGATTCTGTAGCCCAGCGCAGAGGGCACTCCTCTGGGAAGGAGCCCTGGCTGCAGTCTCTTCTTGTACGTTTATTTCTGTTGTACCCAGATGTACAGCATGTAACCTGAGCTGGGAAGTGGGAGCAAGAACGGAGGACAAGGACACCCCTTTCCCAGAGCAGTGCCCTAACCACAAGGCAGGCTCCTTCTTGCTTGCTTCTTCTACTTTGCTATGTCTTTGTTTCAGAGGTTTCTTGCTCATAGTTTGCCTCCTTCTGCTCACCCCCTCCCTCTAAACAGTCATGAGAAAGGGGTCATTAACTCTCAGCTGAGTCCCAGCTCTGGCCTATAGTACAAGTCTGGCATTGATGCCCATAACACTAATAAACAGTGATGGGATAATTGCCAAGCTAATTCAGTTACTTTCACCAAGTGATTTATCTTAATGTAGAGGAGTAAATGTACTGCATTTTACACTGCTGGGAAGAGGAAAGACAGCTATTCACACTTCCTCAATAAACTTTAACAGAGTATATATATGGATCAGATGGTTTTCTGTGCCAAGTAGTAATGTAGACTCCTGTCCAAATCCATCCCCCCCCCTTCAGTGGAAGTGTGGATGATCAACAGCAACGATACACAATAGGACTCAGATTCTCATGCAAGGATCCAACTGAATTGCACCCAGGAGATGTCCCTCAGGGTATTAAGAGTGAGATTTCTTTAAATCAGGTGTATCAAATTCACCCCATGATCTGAATTGCAGGACTCATTGTGGTCCAGATCTCAACTGAGGCACAGAGCAGCTGCTGCAGGACTGAAGGGGCTGATGGTGGCTGCAGCTGGGCTAACAGGATTAGTGTCAATAGTGGCTGTGGCAGCAGTGGAGCCAGTGGCAGTAGGGCAAGCACCTGCAAGCCAAACAGTCGCTTGGCACGGCAGTCATGGAGGGTCAAGTGGCTGCAGGGCGAGTGGGATGGTGTAGGCACAACCCTTGCTCTCCCTTCTCCTGAGGACAATGTAGGAGAAGGGAGAGCAAGGATTGTGCCTACACCACCGTGACTGTGGTAGTCAAATCCCCAACTGCTACAGCCTGCTAGTAGCCCAGCAGGTCAGATAGAGCAGGCCTGCAGGCCAGATCTAGCCCTGAGGCCATATGTCGACACCCCGCTTTATCTGGCAATCAGAAAGGCCAGATCTTCCAAAGACATACGAACAGAACCATGCAGGCACAACCGTGACCACTTACCTTAACTAGCAAACACCAAAGCTGCACTGCAAATCATGTAAAAACACACATAAGCTATGCAGTGTAATTGTATGTGCATTTCCAGCTTTGAAAGACTGCCTCACAATGTCCACCCCCGTGACACGTCCAAAGACAGGGGGTTGCAAGTGAACAGAGGATTTCAGGAGGCCACGTGAAGGAATGAGTCAGACTCACTCCACTCCAAACCCATCACAGTCGCACTGTTTTTTGTTTAAACTCACCCCCTGTCTGACCTACCCTTGCATTCTGCAGTCAGAGATCTTAGTAATAAAGCCCTATTAACATTTGAACACAGCATAGTTTGAGCCTCCTTCTATGCTGGTTATTCCAGTGACTTCTTAAAGACCTGATTTGCTATATCTTACTTCCCAGAGAACCTGATGTTGTATTTAATTGTTTATACCCACCCAAATCACCTAGCAAGACCCATCTACGCTGACTGACAGGATGAGTCTGCAGAATAACTCTGCATCTCCCGATAAGGAAACCTAAGGCCTGATACTGTCACAGGAATAGTCCCATCGAGTTGCCACGCAAAGTCCATTGAAAAGCTTTTTCTTTCAAAGCTGGAAGAACTCTTCATTAAACCTGAAAAGTCATTTCCATTGATAGTAACCGTACACAAAACAGCTCTCAGTTTGAAAGGAACCAACGGATGGAAATTGAACTCGGATACCAATGGGATGAGAATAACTGAGGCAAGTGTGTGTGGAAGCAAAGAAGCAACACGGGCATCTCCTGAGCTTGTCTGGAGGGGGAAGAAGCAAGAAAGATGCTGAACGTTTAAACGGAGCTGTGCAAAATGGGTCAGACACTTTCACAGGAAGGAAATGACATTATGAAAAAGGAGGGTCTCAGCCCTATCACACAGAGGTAGGAATGAATCCTTCACCTCTCTATACCCCTCCAGCCCCAACCTGGCTGGGGTGCCTTTCACAAGACTGGAAAACGCTTGAGGGGAGAAGGCAGGAGGAGGGTGGCACCCAGCTGGAAGAAGAAAGCTATTATAAGACCCAAGAGGAATGAAAGCAAAATCAATCTGAACAGGATTTTCCCCCAGAGGTAGAGGAAACTTTGGCTTTCCTATAACAGAGGGAGGTGGAAGGGAGACCCAGCATCTGTCAGAAAGACATAATTTATGTACTTGATGTTTCTGTAAGCTGAATTATTTAAAAAAAGAAAAGCTCAGCCCAGACTTGTATAACAAGCAGTCATAACTCCATACTAAGCTGCTCACAGCTGCAAAGGGGCAAAGAGCAAAACAGCTGAAACTCACTTCTGATGCATTTGTCTCTCTGTTTCCCAGAGCTGCCCTCCGGGAATTTTGCCTCGTAACTTCCGTTCAGCTTAATAGGCCAGGTTCACTGCTGGCATCGGTGGGCACTACCTCATCAAAGACAAGTTGATTGGGTGTGATATGGCCAAATAAATCCTGCTAGGGCATATGGAAAACTGGGGGGGGGAAAGGAGGAGGAGAAGTCTGACCCTCCATTGTATCCAACCACAGTGGCAGCTAGAGGAGTCTGGTGGCTGCTTTTTTGCTTCGGTCTGCCTGGCCTTGGGTCCTCTTAAGATGACTCCTGTGCAATGAGCTAGCAGAGCGCTGCTGTGCCCTACCCCCTGCTCTTTGTTGCCCCACCTGTATCGCAACACGTCCTTTCCTTGCCACTAGGTAGCATTAGGATGGCTAGGACAGGACCCTCCTCTGACAGCTGTATGCCAGCAGAGAGCTCCTAGGTGGTAAGAAGTGGCTTTCAAGGACTGAAGAATCCTCCTCTGCTTTGTCTGTGTAGGAAGAGGGCTCAGATAAAATCTCCTCCCCAGCTCCTTCCCTCCTCCAAAACTCACAGCTGGCTTCCAAAGCTTGGGAATTCAGTCCCATTGGGCCCCCGTCAATACCTGGGATGCAAAGGTCTCAGAGTCGAGGAAGTTCAGACTGGAGTCTGGTTCCATCTGTTCAAGTTCAACCCCCGAACATGGAGCGAGTAGACAGGCTCCCCTTGGGGAGAAGGAGGATTTATACTCATGCACAGCAAGCCTCAAAGCAGAGCTTTTCTTTTCTTTCTTTTTTTTTTTTTTTTTTTTTTACAGTTTCTGTAAAAAATTTTACAGTATTTTACAGAAGCTGCATCTGAGTTAGAGGTGGGCTCAGCACACACTGATTCTTGTGCCTTTACTACAGGGACCAGCTGAATCTCTTCCATACCTATGGCGTCTATTTTTAAGATAAGCCATCCTAAAGGTTTGAAAGGAAGAGAGATCCCACAACCCCTGACGGCTCCTGCCCACCACAAATACAAATCTGAAAATTAGCAAAAAAACCGCTGTAAAAATTCCACCATGTGGTGGCTGCTCTCTTACCCGAGCAATGTTCCCACAACGTTGTACCACTGGCCAGATGGAAAACCAGCAGCTAACCCTTTGCATTCTGGCTGTTAGCCAGCAATAGATGGCCTTCAGTTAGCTATTAAGTTCCTACCATTGCTCTCCCAATGAAACCACTGGAGTTGGTTGTAGACAGTACTACTGCATGTAAATACTGATGTTTTGTTGACCTTGTATGAATCCATATGACAGACAGTACAACTGATAACATATGTTCAGTCATTTCTAAGTCAGAAAGGCACTTGGAATTCACTCAGCTCCTTGGGGAAACCACTCACTTCATAGAAAAACCACCACTGGTATGAAAATAAAACATTTCAATGGTTTCATTCTATAAATAAGCAAATATTTAATGAGTCCCCCTCACCAAAATTGCTATGGAATAAAAGCTGGAATTTATCACACCCTTTCCTCTCATTAAAGCTGAAACCCACCATAAAGGTATGCATCAGCGGTACATGTATTTGGAGACTTTGCTTGTTGCAAATGTACTCACCTAGAGCCCAGAGACACCCAGGTAAGATAGGAGCATTCAGGACAAACAAGGGTGAGGTCAGCAGCTTGACTATACAGAAGACTTGGAATCAAACACTGCAAAATTTAAGGTCTTTTCCCCTCCACATTTCACATAAAGCCAAAGTATGGAGTCTGACTCTGGCAAAAAGAGGTACTAAATTATTGTATGTGACATGACCGTCTAGGAAAAAAAGATATCAACTGCAACTGCTGTGCGTTCCACAAACTTGCGATTGTGAATGATTTTTCCTTGCTCATTTAGTACTAAGATAGGATCGCAGAGGAAAGCCTTACCCTGTTGTCCTCTTGAATCTCCCAATCACTGGAGAGGGTGAGGACATGCTGTGCCTGAGAGCAGTTGGAAAACTGGAAGAGGCTGGAAAACATCCTTCTGTTCTCCTGTGTGTCTGGAAATATTGCTTCCTGGAAATTTACTCCGTGGGGAAGGAGGTTATAATTCTCATCCATTCTGAAACAAAAATCAGACAGGACGGCTAATGTAATGATGTTTTATTTCCCATACAGGTCACAATTCATGCCCTTTGCGGGACAGGGTGCTGCCTAAATGGATTACAATGGGTGATAGGAGATTCCTTAGCTCATTTAAGTTGGCATTGCTCCATGACATCAGCTTTCGTGCCAGCATTTACATCAGTGAGGCTCTGTCCTGGAGGGTCCAATCCTGCACTGAATACCATACAAATAGATCCTTCACTCATACAGACCTCAAAAGGTCCCTCCAGCTGGAGGATCCCAGAGCTCACTGCAGTACCAGAGGTATAATTTGGGATGACCTTATATTTTGGGCACTGTTCCCAATTTAGTATACTATATTCTAAATTTCTTGCCATGCTTCCAGATACCCCAGAGCTTAAGCATGATTTAGATGAGTCAAGAAATAGCAAATGTAAACTCAGAGTTTACAAATATTGCCATCAGTGAAGTATCAGACACCAGCAAAGCACATACTATTACACTTCTCTGCCCCATGCCTAAGTACAGCATATCCTGAGTGTTCCTGAGAGTCACTGGGTACATTTGACAAATATTTTTTGATTGAAAGGTCATCCTGATGGCTTTATTCCCATATTGTGGTTGATTATCCTCATTCTTTCGAGGAGCCTAAAATACGGATTTGGCAGATACAAGAGAAATCTGTTGCATAAATATTTGGGGATCACCGCTAAAACAACATGCCAAACTTTTGAGAGAACAGACTGGCATCGATCCAGTTGGTTAAACTGACCAGAACCGACGCTGCATAGAGCAAAATAAATGGGGAATGAGCTGCACACCGTAGCTACTGAACAGCAACTCAGCACAAGTCCCTTGCACAGGAATGC
>NW_005842018.1:2173354-2175324 GCF_000455745.1 Alligator sinensis | reverse complement strand
GGAATGCCAAATGTTGTTTCAACTGCTGCATCTTTTACAATGAAAGACATGATCATGGTCTGCAAGTGTGCAAGGCTGTTTTAAGAAGTTCCTGCCACACACTGATGAACTCAAAGTAGCAATAAGATGGAAACAGATGCCATCTGGGGAGGTTTTTAGTTTTCTTTTGATTTCTTTTTATTTTTCTTTATTTTATATCCAGACTCTTAAAATGGATATAGGAAAATTTGCTTTCACCATGGCTTGGCTTTAAAAAGATAACTGGATTGCTAGCAAGAATGCTTGAAAAAAAGTTACATACCCTATCCCAAGACAGAAGAAAAACAGCAGCATGCTCAGTTGTAAACTTAACCTATCAGAAAACACACTGAAGGACAACTTTACAGACTCTGCGTTTATCATGACATGATCTTCATGATGCATTTATCATCCTCACCCTTCAGCTGGCTCTCTGTACACCACTTCAGATTAGAACAGCTATCCCAGATGATTGCATGTACAGAAAGAGACCATTATCAAACATTAAACCAAACTCAGGTCCAGCCAACAACTAGTTACAGAAATCCTCTTCAGCGATGAGCGGTATGATGCATGTTTCCCTTCTTGCAAGCGTAAAGCTTTACAGTAGTGTCAAAGTGATGTTGTAGCTGTGACGGTCCAGAAATTATGCGAAAGGCAAAGATTTCTTAGGGTGCTCTCTTTTATTGGACCAATGATGTAGCTGGGATAAAGTTAGATGTGTTTTTGCACGTGAGACCTGAAGAAGAACATCTCACATTTGAAAGTTTGTCTAACTTTGTCCCAGCTACATTGTTGGTCCAATAAATGTTAGACAAGGTTTCAAATACGAGACGTTCTTCCTCAGGTCTCACATTCAAAAGCTGGTCTAATGTTTACTGGACCAACAAACAGGATAGCTGGGATAAAGTTGGACAAGCTCCTGAATCTAAGTCTTTCTTCCTCAGGTCTCATGCTCATGCTTTTGCTGGTCTAACGTTTATTGGACCAACAGCGTAGCTGGGATAAAGTTAAACAAGCTTTTGAGTGTAAGACTTTCTTCCTCAGGTCTCATGCTCAAAAGCCGATCTAACTTTTACTGGACCAACAGTGTAGCTGGGATAAAGTTAGACAAACCGTTGAACGCAAGACCTGAGGAAGAAAGTCTTACACTCAAAAGCTTGTCTAACTTTACCCCAGTTACATCATTGATCCAATAAAAGATACCGCCCTCAGAAATCCTTGCCTCTTGCATAAAACTTGATACCCCCCCACCTCACCTAAAACTTGATACAGATTTCCAAGTAGCCCATCACGTTCATTTCTCTTTGTAGCCCCCTCTAAGAAAGCGCCAGCATCACCTTTCCCTGGGAACCCACACCTGAAGGAACTCCCCTTTCAAATGCCACCCCTGCGTGAATCCGGACCCAGACAACCAAGACGACAGGAGGCACAACCAGTCACTTGTGTGCAATCATGGCACTTGGAAGTCTCCCACTTCATAGAGAAAGTGTCTGTCCTCTCCGGAGGTGCCTTCCAGCCCGACTTTCGACCTGCACCTCCCCTGTCCAAAGCAAGGGGAAGCGCCCTCGCCCAGGGGAAAGAGCCAGCCCTGGGCACCGCATGCAGCCCTTCCTCCGGGGCAGCGCTGCCCTGCGGGGACTCACCGGAGGAAGAAGAAGTAGGAGTAGCCTTGCATGACGGTGTGCGAGTGGCAGGAGAAGTAGCCCAAGCCGGTGAGGGGGAGGCGGGAGCCGGCGGGCACCTCCAGCATGCTGCCCCACGCCTGGTCGCACAGCATCTCGATCTCGGCCGAGTAGAAGAGCCCGTCCTGGCCGTGCCACGGCAGGTAGTTGTAGGCGCTGTACAGCTCCGGGTGCAGCGCCAGCACCTTGGCGTACACGATGATCTCGGCCAGCTCCGCGCGGCAGCTCTCGCTCAGCGGCCTCCAGTCCGAGGGCAGCTGGCAGCCC
>NW_005842018.1:2156785-2173200 GCF_000455745.1 Alligator sinensis | reverse complement strand
CCGGCCTCGGCTCCTGCCCCTGCGCGGGGGCCGGCGTACGGGCGGGCGTCATGGATGGGGCGAAGTGACATGGAAATCAGAAGTGCCCGACTTGCTTGTGGGTCATCAAAACTAAGCCTCAAAGGGGCTCCCAATGACTCGCTTGCTTTAGGGGGCCCCACAATTTTGCAACAATATTTTTTGGGGTAAAGTTATTAAAAACTTTGTTCTTTCTTCAACATCTGAACAAGTTTCATGGATGGGGCGAAGTGACATTGACATGGAAAGTGTCCAGGTTGCTTGGAGGTCATCAAAATTAAGCCTCTGAGTGGACCCCAATGACTTGCTTGCTTTAGGGGGCCCCACAATTATGCAACAATTTTTTGGGGAGTGAAGTTATTAAAAACTTTGTTCTTTCTTCAATGTATGAACAAGTTCCATGGATGGGGCGAAGTGACTGACATGGAAAGTGTACAACTTGCTTAAGGGTCATCAAAATTAAGCCTCTAAGTGGACCCCAATGACTTGCTTGCATTAGGGGGCCCCACAATTTTGTGACAAATGGCCGACTTGCTTATAGGTCATCAAAATTAAGCCTCTAAGGAGCCCTCAATGACTCGCTTGCTTTAGGGGGGCCCACAACTATGCAACAATATTTTTTTTGAGTTATTAAACATTTTGTTCTTTCTTCAGCATGTGAACAAGTTTCATGGATGGGGCAAAGTAAAATTGAAATCAGAAGTGTCCAACTTGCTTGGAGGTCATCAAAATTAAGCCTCAAAGGGGCCCCCAATGGCTCATTTGCTTTAGGGGACCCCACAATTATGCAACAATTTTTTGAGGGTGAAGTTATTAAATACTTTGTTCTTTCTTCAATGTATGAACGAGTTTCATGGATGGCGCAAAGTGAAATTGAAATGGAAAGTGTCCAACTTGCTACGAGGTCATCAAAATTAAGCCTCTAAGTGGACCCCAATGATTCGCTTGCATTAGGGGCCCCACAGTTTTGCAACAATATTTTTTGGGGGTGAAGTTATTAAAAACTGTTCTTTCTTCAATGTATGAATGAGTTTCATGGATGGGGTGACGTGAAATTGAAATCAAAAGTGTCCAACTTGCTTGTAGGTCATCAAAATTAAGCCACGAAGGGCCCCACAATGACTCTTGCTCTAGGGGGCCCCACAATTTTGCAAAAAATGTCCAACTTGCTTATAGGTCATCAAAATTAAACCTCTAAGGGGGCCCCAATGACTCACTTGTTTTAAGGGGCCCCAACAACCCTAAGGCCACCACTGCCCTCAGCACACGCCAGCCCAAGTCCATGCAACACAGCTGAGGGCCTCCCCCATGCCAGACCCACCACCTCATTCCTGGGTAGGGTTGCCAACCCTCCAGGATTGCTCTGGAGTCTCCAGGAATTAGATATAAATCTCCAGAAGACTGCTGAGAGTCACCTGGGAGATAAATGATAGGGCATTCATGAAAATAAATATTAAATGTTGAATCTGATTTATACACTAGTCCAGTGGGTTTTTAAAATGTAGTGGTCATGTGCATTTGCCTTCCTGATGTAAAGCCTATGCACCATAACCTGTAATTGATATATGCAAGCATGTGGGTACATTGACATTGCGTGTCACAAGCACGTTGGCGTTCCAGAAACCTGGAATAGATTCAGAGTTGGCAACCCTATTCCTGGGCTTGGCGTGGGCAGAGCAGGCAGGGGTGAGCAACCTCCAGGAGCGCAGCGGATCATAAAGTCATAGAAAATGAGGGTTGGAAGGGACCTCAAGAGGTCATCAAAGCAACCCCCTGCTCAAAGCAGGACCAGCCCAACTAGATCATTCTAGCCAGGGCTTTGTCAAGCCCAGCCTTAAAAATCTCCAAGGATGGAGATTCCACCACCTCTCTAGGTAAAACCCTCTGGTGCCCAACTAGCACATACAACAGGGCCCTTAAACCTCTCCGTGACTCGGCTCTGCACGTCTGGGGTAGGAAAGGGGCTTCCTCGTCTACCCCGGTGAAGAGAAATGTGTGTATGTTCTCTAGGCCACAGCCCTGCCCCTGGATCCAGCCCTGTTGAATCCTCTGGAAGTCAATGCGGGGTGGTTGTAGGAGCAGAGCCTTCCATGGCACGTGCTCTGGAGCAGGAGCGGTGGGTTTGTGCAGTCTCCACTGCAGTGGGATAGGGCTTGCTGGGTGTGGCTGAATAATGGCCTTGTGAGGTGGCCACACTGGAGAGGGAGGGACCCTGTAATCCAGCAAGGCAGGAATGGGTGAGATGTGAATGAGAAGAGGAAAGAGGAGGAATAAGTGTATGTAGTGAAAAGAAAGGGGCTGAGAGGGTAAACTGAGAAATGAGGGAAGAAGAAGGGAAGCAGACTGTGAAAGCACTATAGTTCCCTGGTACTTTCTCCTACATAGCAAGAGGGGTGGGGAAACATGGAAGATTCCCAACCTCGTTCCCTTCTCCCCAGTTCAACACTGCAGGAAATTAGGAGAAAAAGAGGGCAGGGGGAAGAACCCTTGCCTGACCTGTCAGTCTATTTTGCCTGACCAGACAAAGCTTACCCTTGCTGACTTTCCTTCACCTTCTAATTCTCCTCATTGCTTCCTAACATTTTGTTTGGACATCTTTTTCTTTTAAAGCTCCTATCCATATATCATCTATACCATTATGTAACACAGGGAGGGAGGGTTGGGGGGAGCAGTGCACTAACCTGGGCCTTGGGTGCCAATATAGTGGGGCTGCTAGAATAATGCCCCTCTCGGGAGTCTGCAGCCCAGCAGCAGCAGCTTTCCCACACAGTTGATGCTGCACTAGCAGCAGGGTGCATGGACCTACACTGGTGCTGCAGCAGATCATGCTGTGACAGTAGCAGCTGGGTTCTTTTTTGAACCCCCAGAGCAGGTAAAACTCACCCCCAACGCACACATGCACTATTCTCAGCACCCCCTCCTCTCCAACACTCAGTAGCACCTTGCCTCCCCCTGCTCTCCAGTGAGGTTTACTAGGGTGCAAACCCTTTCACTTATGCCTCTGGATCTAAACACTATTTCAAAAAACACACAGTGAGAAGGAAAAAGTAGCCAGGTACAAGTGTATCTGCCTCTTCCCACTATTTCCTTCTGCCACACTGCAATCTCAGAGTGACTTGAGGCACCTTTTGATTGATATCTAGACTCTGGAGAAGGCCTCTGAGGCTCCCATTCCACTAACAGGATATAGCAAACCAGAGACATTTGGTTTTCTCACCTCTTATAAGTGTCTCCTGAGGCTAGTGGCACTAAAGACCACTTTGTACAGTTATAACAGCAATTATATTTTATTGGATCAACAATGTCCAATATACACCATCCTGTATCTACAGATCTTATAGGACCCAAACCTGATCCTACTGAAAATGATAGCAGCCAGAAATAAGCCCAGGGCACTTTTGTAAAACTACTGTTAGAAGTTAAGTATCATGAAAAGTTGGTTGAACTTGAAGCTTTATTGATAAATACATCTCCTCTGCAGGTGAGCATTCAAAAAACAAGTGATGGTGGTTGGGCTGATGATAAGCTGCCTGTCACGCAGAACAACATTGTCCTGTTGTTTCCTGGTGGTCTTCTGTCCATCTGTATCTTGTTGTTTATGGTGATTGTAAACTCTAGGTCTGGCACTCTCGCACTATGCTGGAATTGTGCTACACTTTTGACCTTTGAATTCTTGTGTACACGATTAATTCCTAGGAACTGTGGTAGTACAAAAAACTAATAAATTAGTTATTTATTAGTTAAGAAGCTGGCTCACTTTCTGCTCTCAGTGAAAATGATATAAATCTGGAGTAACTTCATTGGAATCAGATGACTGCAGATTTTGGTTTAGTGATTAGTAAATACATGTATTTCATTGTTAGACAGCCTCTCTATACTTCAATTCCTCATAGCGTTTATGGGAAAGCAGGAAAGTTCTGACTAAAACAGAAACAGGTTTTTAAAATTTATTTTTCTCTGGAAAATAAAAATGGCAGAAATGAGAATTTTTTCTCTCTTTCCAGAATAAACTTGAAAAACAGTCTTAAATCTTTTTCAATGTTCTTTAGAACCTGTTTCTTGGAGAGCAAAACAGTGTTTCAAAACTTTCAGGAAAAGCTTAATAAGGGAAGCCACAAAGGCCAAGAGATCAGCAAGCCACATACGATTTTTTTAACACATAATTTCCTAGAGTTACATTCTTTTATTCTATTTCATGCTTTCATAAGCTGACTGTATAGACTTTACTATATAAATAAGAACTAGTTGTCTGATCCAACTTCTATTGAAGTCAAGGACCCTTCTCTATTGCCTTTAGTCAGTATATTTGGTGCAATAACTCTTTGGGGGATATGAGAATGTCCTATGAAATTTTTAAAGAAAACCCATGAATTTTTGCAGAAGGAACATTTTAAAACATTACCTTTGTAACATTTTCTCCCATTTTCTTCACATTACATAAGACTATAACAGGCCTCCAAGGAAATCAAGTCTGTTCCCCTACTAAAGGGCCACATCTACATGAGACGCTATTGCACAGCGGTTACTGCACATTTACTTAGTACTTGTATAAACAAGTATTAAATAAATGTGCAATAACCAGAGTTACTGCTTAGTAGCACTGGTGAATGCCTTTTTTGTTATGCTACTACTCAGTAGCCCAATACTACTACGCAGTAGCATTGCATCACGGTTTTTGCCATGCGATGCTACTGCACAGTAGTATCAGGCTACCGTGGCAGAGAAGTAGTGGCTAATGCATGCTCAAAGGATCATGCCCCTGCTATGGAGAAAGAAACCTCTTTTCCATCTCTCCACCCCTCAATTTTTTGGGGTTCCTCTCTCTAAAGAACCACAATCTCCAGGCCTCACCTTACATTCCCACTCCCCAGGGGCCCAGACAGCCAGGCTATCTCCCCAAAGCCTGTTTCTCCTGTTCAGAATTATCCTGCCACCTCTCCACATCACCTCTCAACCTTTGCTCAACACATATGACCATATGGCCCTGCCTTCCAGCTGCCTTTAGTTTGTAAACACTGGTCTGTATCATTAAGATATACCAACTCCGATACTTATAAATGAGATACCTTATAAATATTGGTACTGGATGACCTTCAAAGCTGACTGGTAAGGAAAGAGAGGCAGGGGGTAGAGAGATGAGTATACATGCAACTGGAGCATCTGAAGCATGGTGGGATGAGGGTCGTGGGAGAAAACTGTAGCTCTGCAGGCCTCAGGAGAAGAAACTGCATTGTTAGTAGGGACATGACTGACCTTGGGGCACTACCAGGAACAATGCAGATCACCACTGATAGCCATCTATGTAAACACATTGAGACTGGCTTGTTACAAAAGACAGGAAAATCCCTCACAAAGGACTTGCTAGACAAAGTGCTCCGTCAATGCAAACTGTGAAAAGCTAGGAAATAAGTGACACTATCTCCCATTACTTGCAGTCCACATCTTCTCATTCAACCGATGACTGTCACCTGTAACTCGGACAAGGTATGATAATACAATATGCATATGCAGATTTCTGTGGTGTCATGTGTACATAAAAAAAGCGCTACTAACGGCTTTGGAAAAATCAGTAAGAATGTGGATAACACATTTACATGATTTTTCTTAACCATTATAGCAAATTATACGTTGCAGCCACCATCTGCACCGTATATAGTATTGATGCACACAAATACAAAACTCATCCTGAACTCATTACAAATACAAAACTCATCCTGAACTAAGTTCAGTGTAACTGAATAAAATAATACTCTAAAAATCATCAAAAGTATAAATAATAAAGAAGGAGTCAAGGAGTCAATAATAATAAACAAGTCAAATCTGTGGGCTGGCTGTTCAGGACAGAGATAGAGATGGGGGACTGGGCATGGTGGAACGTATTTGAATTTCAGAAAAGGTACAGATGAGTGGAGCATCAAATGACTTGCACCAAAAAATGCAAGGTTCTCCACCTTGGGAGGAAAAACCTGCAGCATGCTTATAGGCTTGGCAGTGCTACACTGGTCAGCACTGCAGATGAAAGGGACTTGGGGGTCTTGATTGACCACAAGATGAACATGAGCATTCAATGTGATGCTGCGGCTAGTAAAGCGAGCAAAATGCTTGCTTGCATCCATAGATGCTTCTCAAGCAAATCTCGGGATGTCATTTTCCCATTGTACTTGGCCTTGGTGAGGCTGTAGCTGGAGCACTGCGTCCAGTTTTGGGCTCCACAATTCAAAAAGGATGTGGAGAAGCTTGAGAGAGTCCAGAGGAGAGCCACGCGCATGATCAGAGGTCAGGAAAACAGACCTTACGACGACAGGCTGAGCGCCATGGGCCTCTTCAGCCTGGAAAAGCTCAGGCTCAGGGGTGATCTGATGGCCACCTATAAGTTGATAAGGGGTACTCACCAGGATCTGGGGGAACATCTGTTCACCAGAGCGCCCAAAGGGATAACAAGGTCAAATGGTTACAAACTCCTCCACGACTGATTCAGGCTGGACATAAGGAAGAACTTCTTTACTGTCTGAGCCCCCAAGGTCTGGAATAGCCTGCCACCGGAGGTGATTCAAGCACCTACTTTGAACACCTTTAAGAGCAATTTGGATGTTTATCTGGCTGGGATCCTATGACCCCAGCTGACTTCCTGCCCCTGGGGCAGGGGGCTGGACTGGATGACCCTTCGGGGTCCCTTCCAGCCCTAATGTCTATGAAATCTATGAAATCTATGACTTAACCGTTTCCTTTCTTTGCATCTGTGTAAAATGGAATCCAACAGTTTTAACTCTAAATTAACTCTTTGTGGGGGGGTGGATATATACATAATTATTTGATGTAGCATCATTATTCACAAGTTCATACATGGGAATCTGAAGGCATAAATATTGACAAGAGGTTTATAAATAAGGCTATTTTGATTCAGAGCCAAAATATACTTGAATAAATATGCAGGTATTAATTATTCAGTTAAGAAATGAAAGGCTGGCTGCTCTAAACAGAGTAGAGTGCAGTTTTAACAGAAGTTCTCTGTTCTTTTTCTTCATTTATTACGTGTTATGGTGCTCAGATCAGTTTTGCTCTGATCTGAGCTGTGATCTATCCTATATCTGCTATTGCCCATGTGCCATTGAGCCATGCTGTAACTGCCAGGGGAACGTGGAACACTAAAATAATGGTTTGTTTTCATAATGCTATACTTATTAATCTGAATAAATATATTACAGTTACGTGTGATCTTAATATATGACTCTCCAGTCAATTCTAGAAAACACTTGGCCTGCAGAAAAATTTGCCCTTGTCTTCTGGCTCTGATTGGAGCTGTCTAATTTTCTTTTTTGGTAGCAATTACTGGGGTGTAGAAGCAAGTAACTGCTTTTTGGATGCTTTCCCATGATCTAGCAGGAGCAAAGCTGCATGCTTTATGGAGACACACTGAGTGAAATCCTAGCCCCGCTGAAATCAGTGGTAAAACTGCTTTTGACTCCTCGGGAACCAGCATTTCACTCAGTATGTTAAAATGTTATCCATAGTTTTTTTAGAGATATGTGTGCATATGATAATATTCTAATATAATAAAAGTCTTACCACTTCTGGCTGTGTGTTTGTCTGTCCATAATGCTCCAGGCCAACTGCACATGTGCAGCCTGGAGCCTTCCTGAGAGATAGACAGACAGGCGGCCCCCGGTGTGGGGAGCACCCGGGTGTGCAGGGCGCAGGGAAGAGATGTGGCGCGTGGGGAGCCAGCGTGGGGCTGCACATTTTATTTGATTTATTTACACATTTTTAAACAAGCATTTAGTAGAGACTTTTAACTCTGGACTCAGAACCTAGCAGTTAATACAATTTATTTCTAATTTTTTCTTTGCAGGCTGCTCTCATTTTTTAAAGCATCTGATGTAGTAAAATGTAGCAAGACCTCTTGCATTTCTGCTCGGAGGCCTTTCTCTTCTCCCTCAGACATTTGTGACTTAAAACAGGGATTTAAAAATCCACCTTGGAGGCAGCATTTTTAAGACCTGTGTTTGCTGTTTCTCCTCAGGGATCCAAAGGTTGATCTTAGACATTCTTCAGTGTAGCATGATTTTTTTTTCTGTGAACTCAGCATGAAGCTGACAAGTACTGTAGCCAAAACTAGCTAATCAGAGTAACATCAATGGAGCCAATTACTGCTGGGTCCCCGCTTTTAACTACTCATGCATGGACCATGTGGGTTATTCATTCACTTCCTCTTCTTAGATAGTCTTGTAGACTTTTAGACAGACGCGTGGTTTTCCCAGGCAGGAACTCTCCTTCTCTTTCACACATCTTTACAAACATTTAAGCTAAGGGTTTCTCCCTCAGGACTTGGTCATTTTCCTTCCTGTTTCTATGGTAATGCAGGTGATTTAAATGTTTTAATATAACTTTAGGTCTGCTCTGGCTCTCTTTGTCTTCAAATCTTTGGCAGAATTGAGTCTTAGCCCAGGTACCAAACAAAAGAGCACAGTACTAAGAAGTTGGCTGCCTTCTGATGGGTGTAGGTGATCTGAAACCTCAGCCCAGCTGCCTTTTATTTATATATCCGCAGCGATTCTTTTGTAGTCTCTGGTACAAAATATCAAACCCAGATTTCCACCCATACCTCTAATATGGGAGATCTACAGGGATGAATATTTGGCTATGCTAGTGTCCCAAAAGGAAGCCGTGCTTTTCTTTACCATTGTATGTCTATGTTTCTATAATTTGGTTCATTGTTCTTTTATACTTCAAAATTTGTTCCATTGCATTAAACTGTTTTCTAACAACAGCTCTGGGGAACAGAGCTGTATCCCATGAATCATTCCCGTGTCCTATTTTTTCCATTACATTTTTTTGTTGCTTTTGGACGATATTTGTGACATGGAGAAATAAGATCCGCCTTTTGGGAATCCACTGAAGTATTTATACATTGAGCAGAAATATAAAAGTCCGAGCATGATTTACAAATAACAGTAAAAAGACTTCTTCTAAAACCATTTAGCTTCTATCATAATAATAGGATTATTCTGTCTGTCCGGAGCACTGTGATTGGTTGTCTTGGCAGCCAATCACAATGCTTACTGAAACAACCAATCAGAGTGCTCTGGACAGACAGAATAAGTGTGTTATTATTACAGACTAGCCAATTGCCCATCAAGAATGAGGGTGCGGGGGGAGGTGTGGGGGCTGCCAGAGGGTGGGTGCTGCCAGGGGGTGCTGCCACCATAAAGGGAGGCACTGGGACCCCCATGACTTAGGGGCTGCGTGACCTGCCAGCAGCTCACTTCCCAGCCACGGGAGATGCAGGCAGGATCCAGGAGAAAAAAAAGATTAGGCCCCTTGATGCTTTTTATTACTTTCCTCGGCAGAGCCTGCCCATGCAAGCTGCTGCCATGTGCTGTGGAGGGCCCAGTGCTTCTCTCTGCAGTGGTGGTGCCCCCCGGGGCTGCCCAGGTAGGGTGCTAACTGCACAGGTGCAGCCCCAGCTTGCAGACAGCATCCGCCGGATCCAACGATGCACAGGGCACTGGAAGCCCAGGCATGCTCGGGGAAGCTTGGGCTTGGTGGACCAACAAAAGCTATATCCAACACCCTGTGCACCATCTCTGCTGCCTTCCTGCTGCCTGGGACTGCCTGCGAACAAGTTGGCTAGCCTGGAAAGACGGCAGGAGGGTGGCTGGGTGTGCTGGTAGCTGGAGACGGCAGTGGGGATGGTGCATGGGAAACTGGAATCTCAGCAAGCCTGAGCTTCCCTGAGCATGCCTGGGCTTCCAGCGCCCCGTACTCCATCCCCATCATCTTCTCCATATAGAGCCCTTGTACACGTGAGGAATATTGCTGTAATTTGTTCTGTAGCAAACTAAAATACATGGGATGTGTTTTAGTTTGCTCCATATAAAAATCATTTAAATAGAAATATGCCACTGAATGTGTACACTGTTATGAAATTTAGTTGTAACATGCTGCCGAATGTGTACATTTACACAATTAAATCATTAAAAAGAGCAATTGAACCACTTAAAGGGGCAATTTCCTCATTTATACGAGGGCCCTTAGTCATGTGTACAAGGGCCCTCTTATTCGATGACTGTAAACAAGTCACAAGGTCAAACTTTTGACAAAATATGTATTTATATTCCTATGCCTGTGTTTATGTATGGACAGCTTTATGTAGCGTTTTCAAGAGTGAGAATACTTTGATTCCATTAAAGTATTCGGTCAAAGGATAACTAAAAATCCTGTATTTAAAGAAATACTTTTGCAATAAAAAATTTATCACAAATGTTTTGTGGGTTTCAGGTAGTTTAAATGTAAAAGCATAGAGGATGGATCAGGGAGCCAGTGATGGACTATGGAGTCATGGAAGCCAATGGACCCTGGGCTTCCATGGATCCATCTTCTTCTGGTTCTCCTTTTGCCTCTACAGGGCTGCTGGAGAATCCTCCACTATCTGCACCTCCAGTTTTCAGAGGGGTCCTGCAGAGCTCTGTCTCCTGTCTCCATCTCTTCTCCTTCTACTACTTACTCCTCTACAGACACAAATTCACCTGCTCTGTCTATGTCAGTAGCTCAAAGATCTACTGCTTGACTCCAAACATTCCTTCTTCCATCTAAACTTGCATCTTGGCCTATCTTTCTGACATTTACTCATGGGTGACTTGCTGCCATTTCAAGATCAATGTGGTTAAAACATGGCTTTTAGACTTTCTGTTCCACCACGTCTTACTCATTACATTCTTTCTTGGTCATTGTATAGAGCACAATCCTCCATCCTGTTTCTCAGGCCCTTAACCCTGGGGTCATCTTTGACTCAGAACTCTCTCTAGGTCCTCACCTCCAGACTACTCTAAAGTCTTGCAGATTCTTTCTACATCACATCACTAAGATATGCCTGTCCTCTCCCTCAACACCGTTAAACCTTTCACCCAAACTTTCACCACCTTGATCGCTGCATCATCTTTGACAAATGCAATACAGAAAACTTCTGCCAAAATAATTTGCTAATCCATCATTCTGACCATATCCCCTCTCTCCAGGCATCCCTTCCATGGTTTTTCCTTCCTCTTTCACATCAAGCATAAGGTGTTCACCTTCCCCTTCAAGGCCCTTCACAAACCATTCCCACCTTTTCTCTCATCTCCCATTCAGTACAGGTTTCCTTCACCAACCATGGTTTCGATTATCCACAGTTAATGTTCTGTATATCATTTTGCCTACCACGGTATATGGTTTTGAGCAACCACAGAGTTTGTGCCAGCCCCTGATCAATATTCCTCTGCTTATACATCTCAGGATTGTCTTAGCTGTCTGAGCCAGGGCATTGTCCTGATAGAAGGTTAATTGACATGTACCTCTTCCAGGAAATGACTTTATCGATATGGTCCGTTTTGCACCTTGATCCTCAAACACCATCAGGTGTCACCAATTCTGACCCCTTTTTGGCAAGGAAGGCTATAGCTATATGACATCTGCTGAGCATGATTGTCCACAAGGCCCAAAGCCTCTGTACTGGGACTCTTCAACTGCAGCATAAGCATTATTTTGAAGGATAAAACAAGATTTGAAATCCACAGGTCTGAATCTGTCAGAATTATTATAGGTTAAGTTCAGGACCTTGCATTCAGTTCTGAAATGAGTAGAAGCAGCACTAGGGTTTATGACACGTAAAATCTTTTCCAGCCTCCTTCATTGCTCACGCTGCTGGTATTTGTCTTCCATGACTATCCTGTATCCAAAAATCTTTAACTGATTGACTTTTTAATTTACAGCTGGAGCTTTATGTTTGGCTCTGCTTGTTCTCTAAGTGAGTTTAATGCTTCTAAATCAAGGATCAGCAGCCTATGGTCCTGTAGCAGGTTGCTGCCTCAGGGCCTTTTCAGTCAAGCTCTTGCCCTTCCCTGAGTGTCTCTCAGCAAGCCTCATTTATATGCAGTCTTTAAACCTTCTGGCTTCTGCTGTCTGGAACATCTCTCAGCATGCCCTGGTAATATAAAGTGTTTTAACAGAATAAAGCAAATAAACAAAAAACCCTGTTATCCTGGACCCTGGACCATGGCTTCCACCTTCCTACCCCAGGCTTGGACCCTCATAGTCCAGAAGTCTTCCATCTCTGGTGTCTCTCCACTCCTCCCTCTGTTTCTGCCTGCTGGGGTTTTTGATTCCCAGCAAGCTAGCCTTCCCACAGCTGCAGCCCTTCTGTCAGGTGAACTGCCTTCTCTTACGGGGACAAATCAACCTGTTATGGGGTGGATCTGGCCTGGGGAGCCATTGGACCCAGCCCATGGATGTGAGGCTAAGGCAGCATTCAGCAGCAAGGGGCTTCAGCTGTGGGTGCTCTCCACATGCCTCCACTGGGCACCAGCTCTGATGCTCTCCCCATGCCGCTGAGAAATGCCACTGAGGGCAAGTCCCAGTGCCTGTCCTCCTCTGACCCAAAGTGGGTCATTCCAGCCCACAGCCAGAAAAGGTTGCCAACTGCTCTGCTTAAAAATTCCAGATTGACAGTCTTCATTTCTGTATCTTTCCACAACAGCTATGGCGTGAGCAGCATCCTTATAAATCAGTACTCCCAAATCACAACCAGATGGAAGGACTACTTCGGAAACAGAGCAAGACATTACAGTTTCCAAACCGATCCAATCTTTGCCTTTGTGCTGAGATTGGGGAGGAAAGGGAATTGGACACGTACTCGGGTGTTTACAGGCCAGTCTTTCCACGTATAGTTAGACCATATGTCTAGAAGATAGCACTCACCTTTTCCTCCCTCTCCCCAGGACATTACCAGGAATGGCTAACAGACAGCAAAGCCAAATTCTGTTCTCAGATGTCTTTGTGTGGGTCCCTGTATCAGAGTTCATTTCATCCTCAGATAGGTATGTGCTAGGCTGAGCCGGCGCTGAGTCTACATATCCAAGAGGTCACACGGCTGTAATTTGGGATGAGAATATCGAAAAGCATTTTTTTTTCTTGTGCACTCAGACTAGATCAGACTAAAAAAAATGAGAAGAGGCATCTATAATGAGTGATCTTGGCACAGCAAATAGTTAATGCAATTGAACTCACACTGTGCTCAGTTTTCACAACCAGGTTCTTACTTTGGTGAGCTAATTCCCTTTGATGTCCCTTATGTTCTTCTCCTGCTCTCTGGCGAGACTAAAATAACCCAACTGTCCATCTTGCTTATGGAATTACTGAATTTTTAAGTAAACAGAAAGTGCTCTCACATCAGGATTCAGGACTAAATCTCTTTTGTTTATGTAAAACATGAAGTCTTAATTCTTCCCCTGCTAGAGGGCAAATGAATCTTCTCTGCTCCAGGGGAATCTGCTTTCAAGCACCATGTATAAGCTAAGTTGCAATTTGTTTCTCATTACAGTTGTTATGCCCAATAAAGTTGTCTCCTAATGTAATACTGTCCACACACAAACCACCTTCATACAGTTTACAAGTTTTTATTACACTGCTTTTTAGCTTTCAAGACAACTCCATTTTTATTCCCAGCAGCAAATCTCCTCTTATCTGAACAGTTGCTATCCTGCCCTAAGATCTGATCACTCGATAGTACTGATTTAAGCAGAATGAATAGCTCCCGTGATGCATATGAGTCAGTCCTCCCTTTTTAAAGCTGGTGGAAGTCCTCACTATCTTTCCTCCCTGTCTTTCTTCCACTTTCTTCTCCACGTACTGTCCATATTACATTTGCATTCCTTTTTCTGTGGGAAGCTCATTGCAACCTCTGGTAAGATTAGCAAGGGTGTGCACGTGCACGTGTGTGTGTGTGTGTGTGTGTGGGCATACACACGTGCCAATTGCTTAATAGCTGAGGGACATGCTGGGAGGCAGAGACTGTAATAAAAGGACATGTAGGTGAGGAGAGTGGATATTTGGAAAGCAACCTGGTGAGTGGCAGGGACAGAAGGGAGCAGAGCCAGCGAGATCGTAGAGCGGGGTGAAGAAGCATGATGGGCAGATCGATCTAGGATTTTGAAAATGGGGGTGCAGATGGTATGGCACATTATCACATATAGGACAACATAGTTTTTTTCTCCAGTTAAAGAGAAACTAGAAGCTTTACTAGCATTATATGATTCAGTTTAAGATCAAAGAGAAAACAAATATAACTTTTGGAACGTGCATTAATTACCCAGATTATATGTAAACTTTAAATAAGCACAACAAAGTAGGCAAAAATAGTCAAAGTAACCAAGAGATATTGTCTCATTAGTCCCATAGACATTATAGTTAAATGTATGTCTCTTATTCAGATTCATAAAACAAAATGTAGACTTCTTGAGCGTCTTGACAGTGCCTCCAATACTTCACTTGATCATTTCCACACCTGAGTTTATATTACCACATCTGACTCAAGGTTTTTAGTTAGAGCTAAAAACAGTCTGTAGGGCTGTGAAATAGAAGCCAGACATTACCAGGAATGGCTAACAGACAGCAAAATTGCAGAAGAAAGGATAGCTTGATTAGTGGACCAGCAAGACAATTAAAAAGAATAGAGGGCCTTTGGCAACTGTGGAGTGGAGATAGATTAGCCAGAATCGGAGATGATAATAAGCCATGAAGTCAGTTGACTCTCTCAGTGCTGCCTGATTAGAAATGCTGCTGCCCGTCCCCTCCCAGGCAGTTGGTTTTAAAGCTGTGTGTAGCAGGAGGCAAAAGGGGAGGGGGGAGCAGTGGTGCACCACTGCACCCCCCTCCCTGATCCATCCCCGGGAACAGACATGGGGAAAGGGGAATGGGAACACATGAAGACTGAAGGTGTGAGGGAGGAGAGGGGACAGAAATAGGGAGAAAGGAAGAGATTGAAGCCAGGAAAGTGAAAATGTGAAGAAACAAATGCCAAAATACTGACCAGAGGAAAAAATCAAGCCCTAGAAAGAAAAGCAGAAAATGATATTAAACTGTAGATAGGAGGGGGAAAGAGGGACAATAGAGCCTTTAGCCAAGAAGTGAAAACATGACAATGATTGTGGGTGCAACACGAGACAGCTAAAAGGGGCCTGATTTTCAGAGAGTGGGTGGTCAGCTCTTTCCCAAATCAGTCTGCTGTGAGACAATGGACAGCCAGCACCCACCTCTCATCCCTCTCATCTTGGTCTTAGCTTGCTCTGTTGTGTGATCCTTTCCTTGACACTCCCTCCCTCGTGTGCTGGCAAAGCTCCTTCCTTAACTGTGCTTATCCTGAAATGATGGCAACTGGAGACTCCCTGAGCCTCTTGCAGAGTGGCATATAAATCTAATCATCTAAATAAATGAATATAAAATCAATCAGTCAGTCACTGGTGGTATAGGATCTGGTCCTTTGTATGATATAGCCAAAACAAATACTGCAGAACAGATCCAGCACTTTCTCACCTGTTAACTGCTTGCTCTTCTTTTCCAAGTGATGAATAAGCTCATCGAGCAGCACTACTCTCTGCTGAATGGAAATTCTGGCTGGCTTTAAGCACAGAAACATTTCTTCCCTGGGACTGGCCTACAAAGGGTATGAGCCTTAATTCTGCTTTCCTCAACAGAGAACCTCCTTTTGCTGAGATAATGAAGTGCTGTGATGGTGAAGCACGAGCTTTGGATTTCTACCCGGGACTGCACCCTTGTGACCTCACTGGCAACCGTGATGTCTCTACCTGCGTCACTCATGGTTTTGTTACTGTTTTATTTTTTTCACCCTCCTATTTTATGGTTTGTTTTATCATCTTTGTTCTGAAATGCAGCTGAAATACTAATGCTCCACTGATGCAGAGGAAAGAAAACTGCAAGAGCTATCTCCTGGGAGCTTCCTGGCAGCTTGCTGTGGGTTGAAACACTTCTGCCTTTGACAGCCCTGGCCAAAATAAATGAATCGGTGGGATTTTCTGTGAATCAAAATGGTGCCGTCCACACATACAAGGTTTTATGATTCTGTAGGAGATATCCATCAGTGCCTTCACAAAAGTAAAGTAAGAAGCACCATATGTCACATCAAGCCCGCACCACTGCTCTGGATCAAGACTCCAGCGCATCCAGCATAATGACATTGTGGAGGCTTTGTTAATGCAAGAGCCAGGGTTAACAACAAGACCTATCTATGTCGAACACCCTCACAAAGAATCTCTTTTATTTTAGGCTAGACGGGTAGTTCTGCCCTTTTATTAAGGTTTCCTGACACTTCACATTATAAGTTTCTGTTCTCCAGTTGTTTGTAACTTTGCCAAACTTAAATGGTTTAGGCTGTAATTTGCTTCAAGATGAATATTCTGTGGAAAATATCAGTGGAAGCAATTAAGCTGTTTTCAAGCATGAGGGTAGCAAAAATATGTTGTTTTGTCTGTGTTAAATTTGTATTTGAACACTTCTAGCCACCCCACCCCAATACTTTGGAGAAGGGGCTTAAAAATTCAGTGTGTGGCCATGAGGTCAAGGCATTC
>NW_005842018.1:2156403-2156754 GCF_000455745.1 Alligator sinensis | reverse complement strand
GCATTCCTGTGAAAATCTTCCCAATTTTGGCTCAAGTTGTAACCATCTGATAAACCACAGTTCACCGATGCTCAGTAAAGAGACTTCTTTGATGTTAAAAGATTCCATCTCTGTCAAGGATGCATCATCCCTTCACAGCTCCTAGCACTGATCAGTCTGCACAAGCTATCCAACAGGTTGACTGAGTATGCACCACCATCCCTAGACTTCAGAAATGAAGCTGCATTTTCCTGGTCATTGTTGGTCCCAGCAAGCTTGGAATACTCACCTGGCTTTCAATGACCTCTTTTCTGGCACCGGCATATGGAGGACAAAGCCATGTGATCAGATGCTAAGGGAAGAAAAGGTAGG
>NW_005842018.1:2125439-2156384 GCF_000455745.1 Alligator sinensis | reverse complement strand
AAGAAGGGTTGAAAATGGCTGGGAAAGAAACTGGGACTGACTAGACAAGGAGACTGGGACTAGGACATGAAGGTCAGGAGTCTCTGGGTTGTTGAGCAGGAAGGCTAGGTGTGGAAGTCAGTGTATAATGGGGACAGCTACCCCCTCTTCACATCACAAGGGTGTTATGAAAATAAGTTTGTCAATTCTTGTGAAGGGCCCAGGTACAGTGGTGATGGACACTATAGGAAAGTGCAGAAGAATGTCAACAGTTCTGCCTTCAGAGCCAGATTTGAATCCTGTATGCTAAAAAAGGGTCAAACCAAAATGGAAGATAAATGGAAGATAAGGATGAGGATAAACCAAAATACAGCTGCTCAATAGGTGAGGAGAGTCCAGACTGTACACTGACTGAGGCAGATATCCAGTGGAAAAACAGTGCATGATTATTTCATTAAAAATCATTAGAAAAAAGCAGGAGCTATATTAAAGTAATGTTGTGTGTGTCATATAGGTTAGAACAAAGTCCTGTCCCTTTACTACCGAAAGAGACACTGGGTGCGGGTGCATACACAAGTTACATTTTTCACACGATCGAGCCCTCGAAAGAGCTCTACAGCTGTGATGTAACATACATGCATGGCTGCAGAGTACTTTTAAAATGGCCAGTTGTGCGAAAAAGTAACCCTAGTCAAAAGAGGTATTAAATGAAGAAGCTGCAAAGCAGAGCACCTTAGAGGACTTGTGTTCCCTACAGGCTTAATTCTTCATGCTTTTTGGGGCCGGCCTGGTGTTTGTGCGACTGCGTCCCACCTCCCCTCCAGGTCCAGCCAGCCCAAGCTCAGCCAGCAGCACCATGCTGCTTCTTCCCCCTTTCCAGCCCTCCCCCTGGGGTCCTAACAGCCCTGGAGGCAGGGCTGGGGAGAGAGGCTGCAGGCAGGCTTGATCCCCCCTGCCCCAACAGGTGAACGTTTCTTGGGTTGGGAGGGAGGAGGCTGTAATTCAGGGTGCTTTGTGTAAAGTGCCATGAGTTAAAGCAGGGCCCCTTGATATCTGTAGGCACCAGGTGAGATTCACTTTACTACTCCAGGCCCTGCATGGGAGGGCAGAACAGAGTAAAGGAGTCCTAAGAGGTCTCTGTCTGTAGCGAGTATTTCCCCAGCTCTGTAACTGGAGAAGAGAACCGTAAGGCTGCCTTCAAAGACCTCCCACCCCTTGCAAGGCCTGGCATAAAGGGACGTATCAGAAATCAGGCTAACAGAAGAGGAAGCCCAAGGGCCCAGCACATAGTAATACAGTTGTTCTGAACAGCACTGCCACCAAAGAGAGGCTGCCATACTTTGGATCAGTGGGAGGCAACTTTTTTAGCAGGTGTACCACAAATTAAGATCCACAGCACTCCCCTGCCTGATCTGTTGCTCTGATTTCTTCTCCCTGCCCTATATGCAGCCCGCTGCTTCTTCCCCATTTTGCCATGTGCTACACACACAGGCTGTCTGTGACACTTGTGGCACACATACCACTAGTCGGCCACCCCCTAAGACATTGTCTAAGTGACACTCAGGACCATTTCAGGTTGTGAAGCAGCCTAGAATTAGTACCATGCAAAGATGAATTCAAGTGTTAGTTCCCTTAACCTCTGAGCAGCAACTTCTCTTCATGTCTAAGAGACATAGCCCAGAGTCTCACCTGCTGCACGTGGGATAATATTAATGCAGAGAAAATAAAAAAGAGAAGGCCTTTCCATTTATTAGGAAGTTTGTACACTTTCTAATTCTGATTAAATTTATTCCAGCTGCTAAGAACAGCTGTGAAAGAATTTTCCTTGCTTTTTTTAGATATGCATATATTTCTCTTCATCTCTCCTTCAAAGAGTTACTAAGGGTGGGGAAGAAAAAACACTGGATAAAAGTGTTGCTTAAGGGCATGAAGAGATCCAAACAGCAGCTCTGCGTAAATCTGTCACTTTGATTCCCCTGAGAACAACTGCAAACTTGAAAAATGGCATATTGAGGCAGGCACAGGTGTTAACTTTATTTTATTATTAAGAGGGGGAAAATGTTGCCATGAACAGCCTGGGGTACACAGTTTCTTTCACTCTGCTTTAGGGTTCATTAGCTCCTCTCTATCACTGTGCTGATAAAAGTCTTATTTATACATCAGAGAGGAAATTGTAACAGGCAAATTATACTGTACTGATCCCTGCTGTGGGATCCATAGTAATCACCCTTTGCTGCTTTATTTGTTTCATTCCCTAGTTAAAACAATTCACAAGGGTATTTAAAAAAATGTTAAAGCATCAAATGTTGCTGTTTTATGTAGATCAGTATGTATATATGAATTGGAATTCAAGTTGTATCTTTCATCCTTGGGTCGACTTTGTATCCTGTGTTATATTTGGGCCCAGTGCCTGGAAGCAGAGAGACATTTCATTTAAGATCATTTGTCATGAACGTGGTTTAAAAAGAAGTGGTCCTGCTTTCGGCAGTCCCTGGCTCCCAACAGTTTGAAGCTGAGCACTTCCGAAAATCTTGCCTAACTGATCCTTGCTTCTGAATAGCGGTGCAGTTTGCTAATTACACCGTTGGCAACATGAGAGGCTACAGTGTGCCAGGACAGGATAGGCTTCTAGAGGGAAGAGAGATGTTTTTTCCAGCTCTGACCCTGTCTGAGGGATGATAGCATGAAGGCAGAAGCTGAGCTGGTTGAGTCTAACTAAGCCTCCTCATCAGCTAATCCCACCCCACTTTAGGGGCTGTGCTAGCCAGCTCTGGTTCTCTGTATGCAGCAAGGGATTGTGCAGGCTCCTGGTGCCACCAAAACAGGGTTGCCAACTGTCAGTAAATGTACTACCATTAAAAAATTAGGCTAAAAATGGATGTCAGTAAAGTCTGTAAAAAAAACTTGAACTGTCACTAGAAACACTAAGCAACTACAGCTTGATTGAAGCTCTATAGACAGAACACAGTAGCACTACCTAGTGTCCAAGCAGGAGCACAGCACCCTTCAGGAAGCACTCTCCCAGCCATGTGCTGCTGTTGTGTCCCAGGATGCCTGTAAGAACAGATTTAACTTTATTAGAAAATGTTAAGAATCACGAAACAAAACTGACAAAGCCATAAGGGAAATACAGTGCTTGAGCAAGGGACTAACATAAGAGGGATGGGGGTGAGGAGGGGAACGCAACTAGGTTACATAACTACAATGTTAGCCATCTAAGCCTGGGGGGTGGGGGGGTGAGGTAGGGGAAGGGGAGTGAGGGGGTCATGACACTGAGAGAGAAAGACGATAGATACAAACAAACCCGTACAAAAGTCCGCAATGGTGGAGGGGGTAGGTGAAACAAAGAAGTTACTCAGTCCATAGAGTCCTATCACAGGAGTCCTTGTTGGGTGGAGTGGAGTGGAGTGGTCTTTGGTTGAGAAATAGCTTTCAGAGTCCATCAGATGCAGAGGGGGGTTCAGGCTCTGGGTCCAGTCAGGTGGTGGTCAGTCTGGTGGTGTCTGTGTACTGACACTGGCCTGTGATGTGTTTGATGTAGATGTCGTAGGACCAGTGGATGGTGTCGGACGCCATGAAGTACCGCATTAGCTTGGCGTAGCAGCAGGAGACATGGCAGGCACGCAGCACATTCTCATTGCTGGGGTCCCAGACTCCAAGCGCTTCCACGATGAGCGCATCTATTGTCACATCATAGCTATGGATCCTCAGGATGTTGGCCAGTGGGGCATACTTCTTCTGCTTGCGAGCCCAGGCATTGGTGAAGGCTAGGGGCTGGTTCTCAAAGGGGATGGTCACATCCACGATCACAATCTCCTTGGCCTCCTTGTTGGTGATGATGATGTCGGGCCGAATCTGGCTCTTGCAGCCCAGGATGACAAGGTGCACTGAGCTACTGGTTCTCCTCAGCCAAGCAGCTCCAATGCAGCTACAGCAGCTGCAAGGAGCTGGGGCAATGCTCCCTGTCCCCCATCTGCAGCTGCATCTGGCACGGTAGGGCTGGCAGTCTCCCTTGCCTCAGCACCCTCCTCCACCTCCTGCCCTTCACTCCCATGCTCAGGCACATCTCCCTGGCTGCCTGCAGGGCAATGCATCAGGGCAGACTGGGAAGAGTTGAAGCAGCTGCCGCCAGGCAGGGAGGAGGAGGAGGAGGGAAAACCTGCCCCACTGGCAATGGTACAGTGAGAGCTGCAGAAGGGGCTTCTCCCCCACCCCAAGAGCTCCTCCGGAAGGCTCTTCAAGCAGCATCTCCTCTTGAGTTTCTTGAAAGAGCCCAGAGCAGCAACTTAAAAAAATGTATTTTTTAACAATTTCCTTGGCACACCTCCTGGCATGCCAAAGAAAATGTCTCCACTTGCCACTAACTGGCATGTGTGCCAGGAGTTGCCTATCCCTGTGTTAGAATCTCAACCAGGGCCAGATTACCCATGAAGCGAAGTAGACACAAACCTAGGGGCACCGGCGTACCAAGGGCACCAGCATTCTAGTGTTGCAATTTTTTTATTGAAGTAAAAATAAAAATAATAATAAAATATATATTGTATATAGTATTATAGATAGGGACAGTGAGCAGTGCATCAATTCCCATATGCCGCAATACACACTTGAAACCTTTCTGTTGGACTACCTGCAGTAAAGGTGACTGCTAGATGTTGATATATCATTGGCTTGGAAAAAAACGATAGTCAGAGTAGATAGGCGGTGCTGAATATCATATGCTTAGGGGTGCATGAGGTGTAAATCCAGCCCTGATCTCAACAGCTGGGAAGGTGGATGAAGGCTGCAGCAGAACGAGCTCCCCAGTTGTCTTGGTCTCCTTGCCATTGGATCAAGATCCCATTCTGCAAACAGCCATGTGGAAGCTGGTGTGCAGCAGCTTCTCCACAATAAAAGAAGTCACGGACAGGCATCTTCCATGCCAGCACATTCCTCAAGCCCTTTGGTGACCAGCTAATGGCAACGGGAGCAGGATTGTGAGGTCTGGAAACTTCTAGCTCTGAATGTTCACACTGTGCAGGCTGCAGCTTTGTTTTCTAAGCCTTCATCATTAGGAAGGAAGTGACTTTTGCTGCTATAATATCTAACATCCTCCACCTCTAATACCATTAGCTCCTTATTAGACATTATGATGCAGAGATAATGTGTACACAAATAGAGACACATGTTGGCTCAGGCCTGTGGGTCAAGTGAAATGAAGTAAATTAAATTTTAAACAAGTCCAGCCTCAGATCATAAGATGGAGCAATATTTGGTTTGTGCCATATTAAATTAAAGTATTTAGAGCTGTTTTGTGTCCAGCTCACTGAGAGCTGCCCATGCCAAGAATCCTGTAATCTGACTCTTGTGGTGTTTCAAAGTTTTGTAGCTAAAGGGGAACAAGTTTTGTATTTAAGAACTGCAGATCTGGTTGTGTTGAAATCAGAATTTCTAGTCAAGTTTTGGATAGGTTGAAATCTACCCTTTTAAGACTCTTAGGCTAGGGACAGAAGTTACACATAAACTGGTTTAAGTGATCAGAAATTGGCTTAAACCTGTAACAGAACAGAAACTCAGTGCACATAAACCAGTTTCAAAATGGCTGAAACTGGTTTAAGATAAACTGGTTGAATATAGTATCAGACTTAACTGATAAAGGTAAAACTGGTTTATGAAACTTCTGTCCCAGACCCCTTCCTGGTTCATGTTAAAATCACAGTCCCCAACATCCCAGCATGCTTTCCAGCCCTGGCCTGGGCTGTCTTCTTCAGCAGAGAAGGGTTGGGGGGAGAGGAAGGGAGAGGCTGGGACTGCCCCCCCACAAGCAAACCCTAGCTGAGGTCTGGGGCCAGGGAGGGGGGGCTAAACACTCCTTCCCCTGCTCAAACTTACTATTGGCTGGACTGTAGACTACAAACCCCAGAAGCACCTGGAAGCAGCCCCTGCCTGTGCCTGGAAGCAGAAAGGGGAAGTCCTGCAGCATCCTGCTGCTGTGAGTCTGGACTGCAAATCCCAGACACCTCAGGGGCAGCAGGAAGAGGAAGCGAACACACATCCCATGCTGGCTACATGCCAGACAGCTGTGCTCTAGTGCCCCCTGACTTCTGACCTGAGTCACTGCAGGCATGTGGCTACATTTCCTGAATGAAAAGTAAATGTGTCCAGTTGTTTCTCAGTTTAATCCCTGCAGTTTAGACTAACCTGCAAAGGCTGAATCAATTCAGCCTCAGACTTTTTGACTCTCTGTACTTAGCTCTAGACATTTTCTAGAAGTGCAAAGATTCAGCTATTCTTTTCCGGTGTGTTTTTCTGGTGCTGTTGTTCCCATCCCAGTAAATAATTAATATTTTGCCTTTGTCCACATTAGTTTTGTCTCCTGAGTTTCTCTATGGCAGAGATGAGTTGTTATGTTACAGGAAGGGTGAAGTGGGGTTCATTTTTAAATAGTCTAAATGTCAGGATTAATAAGCTTGCTGCACTCTAACCATGAAATCAGTTGGTCAGAACAGAACTGGCATTAATGCTACCACTAGAATACATCCTACCTGGGTCTGCATCTTGGGATATGTAGAAGCTCAAGCTAATGCAGAATTTTGCCCCTTCCATGTTGGCTGATACATTTCATAGGAAGCATATCATGCCTCTACTTCAAGACTTGTATTAGCTTGTGCCTGGAGTTAATAATCAGTAAGACCCTGATACACAGCTGAAATAAATAGAAGACTCTGACCGATGTCAATGAAAAGTAGATCAGCTTTAAAGCCTGGGATGGTTTGAGACCATTTCTTTCTCTGGGCCATACTCAAAAAGTACTAATGGAAAGTGCTGTACAAGACACACACATTATTCATAGAATAATTATTCTTATTACAATTCCACATTTTAGACCAAAAAAGGTATTTGAGCAAGAAAGTTCTTTGGTGGATAATAGGCAGAGCTTCCGGCAGACAATTCTCTGATAAGGAACCCTTGATATCTAAATTCACTCTCCTCTTGGTTCATCTTTCTTTGCAGGACATTTGTGAGGCCATCAGTAAAGGAGCTGTAGATTTCAAAATAATGTAGATAGAGGCAGAAAGGGTGGGTTTCTCAATAGGAATGGTATTAGCTTGGGTGCAATTCTCTTCTTTGCCCCTGGCTTTTTGTGTGGCCCTAAGCAAATTGCTTAGGGCCAGTTTTCCAAATATCTGGGCCTTAGTCCTTCTGTGGTTTAGTTTCCCTGTCTAAAACAGAGGTCTGGGAAGATAAATACATTAAAGACTGCAAGGCACTCAGATACTTCAGTCACAGGGGCCATATACATACCGAAGATAGACTACAGTTGGATACGGTATGTTAGTTCTATGTGGGTAGGTCTAGAGAGAATTCATACTTGGCAAATTGATAAAGAGAGAGACTGTAATGGAAGTTCCAGAATTACTAATTGTGTATTTTAAATGTGAAGAGATGCCCAGAGCTGTGGATAGGTGCAAGAGAAATTAGTAATAAAGAAGCCTTAGGGAAAACGAAGAAATCCTGGAATGACACATTCACGATTAATTAGCAGGAGCATTTTTTTCTTTTTGAACATGTAGAACTATGTTTTGAATTTGTTGCCATTGCCTCTGCCTACAGAAATTTTAGGGGCCCTGAAGTCACAAAGAATGAAAGACCAATTAAAAAAAAAAAGCAAAGAAAAGCCAAATCAAACAACTCTCCCAGGTCAGGATAAGTTAGACCAGGTAGGGCTTCTGAGAACAGGTCCGTGGGAAATACCAGTGGTGTTGACCACCCAGGGCCCCATACTTTAGGGGGCTCCAAAATTTTGCAACAAATGTCCAGCTTGCTTATAGGTCATCAAAATTAAGCTTCCAAGGGACCCAAAATGGCTCTCTTGCCCAGGGCCCCAACAACCCTAATGCCACCACTGGAAATACCCTTCAAAAGCTGCTGCCTGTCAGCGTGGTGGAATTGTCACACTGCAGCTCTCTTCTGCAGCAGCAACGTCCCAGCCTGCCAACTACTGCTATATCCTTCAGGTCAGCCCATATGAGGGGATTAATCAGTGATGGGTGCACCTCTACTGCCCCTTTCCTTCCCCCGGGCTCAAAATGCTATTCCATACGCTCAGGTGGAGCTCTTTAAAGCAGAATTTCATAGTGCAAGCTCTTCACATCCTGTCCCTGTATAAGAACTATCCTCATTCTGCTGCCTGTTAGGAGCATAATATTTGACCCTGCATTGGAGCAGAATTTGCAATTTTGCTTGCTGCAGTGAAGTGTGGCACGATGGACATCTCATTTGAAAAAGTAACACCATAGTTGGCAAGTTGCTTTTTTGTTGCACAAAATAATTAATGAGATGCCAATATCGGTGGCTGCACCGCCTGAACAAAGCTTGCAGGCATTTTCTAAACTCTGTATCTGGGTGGGGAAACACCCCTCTCTACTGTTTTAAAGGATGTAATAACCTCCCGGGTTTCCCACGGTAACAGACGGTGCTCCTGGATTTGTACACACTGCCATCTGCCGCATGGGAAGGAAACTGGGAGAAGATGTATTGCGACAGGAAAGGCAGATGGAGTGTGTCTAACAAAGCTTTTTTTGTTTGGGTTTTAAATTGCAGTGTCTTCAAACTTTCCTCGTCTCTCTGCGGACAGTAAAAAAAAGACCACAAAAAAGGAAACTAAACAATTTGATCTCACTGGGAGAGGTGATGGAAACCTCACCCAGCTGAGGGGTTATAATGGCAATGAACCAGGGCTCCCAAAATGCACTTCTGTTTTATATCAGCTTCACAAAACATTGCAAATTAAATTGAAAGTCTCTCTCAATTTCAGCCCTCCTCATACAGGCTATTGATACTTTGGCAGTGGAAACCCTGCATGCTCAAATGGAGAAGGTTTGTCATCTCTTATTCCTTCTGTAAAGGACAAGCAATTCTCTGTAAAATGTACCAGCTGTGCTCCAACTGCATCATGCAAGAATCACAACGGTACAACTCATAACCTGCCTGGGAATACCTGCTAAACTGATGTTACTCAAAAGTAGTGGATTCTCATAGCCTCTCAAGAGCAGGCCCTTGATGGGGCTAGGTTTCTGGCTGGTTTTACTCAGCTGCCCATGAAGACTCCATGTCCCTCCAATATTTGGACCCTTGCATTGCTGCAAGATTTATACCCTGTCCTGTCACAAATCATTACTATTGGTACTGGGCGTGACTAGTATCTCTTATCTTATATCCCAGGGAGCTTCTTAGTCTCAGACAGTTTTTCCATTGCTCTTCTACACTGTTCACCAAACCTACTTAGAATTCAAAGCACTTTCTGCCAAGCCTCTGCAGATATTCTATAGGGAATCCTATGAAAGACAGAAAGTCTTTACACAGTACTTCTTGTCCTTTGGCTCAACTGTGACGTTATCATGCAACGTTCCTATCACTGTCATCTTGGCATCAATTCCAGATTATACCTAGGCACTTCTAATAATTTTTTTGCATATTGATGAAACTGCATCAATAGAGAATAATTCATAAAAATTCCAAATAAATTCTTGAAGAAAGAGATAAATACCAGTAGTGATAGTAATAAATTCAAACTAGTCCTTAAAATCCCTATTTAAAATACCTACACTTCAATTTTTGGAGGTTCAACACCTCCAATTGGTATGTTTCATTTGGATAGCATAACTTGTTCATAAGCCATCAGGTAGCTTTACAGTGAGTTATTAAATGGATAGTTACATTCTATCCTAAAGGTAGTTTTATTTGAGGGGGTGAAGTAACCCACACCTGTACTTTGCAAATCCTATTGGATTCAGGTTCCCTTAGCATCTCAGTATCTGTGAACCTTCAAGTAAAGGAGTTTCATATTCAGTTGGCTAGCTGCTTCCATCAATAATTCATGTGAAAGGATTATTGATTTCTCCTCCCTGAATCTAGTAGTGAGCATGTCTTAAAAAACTGAACAGACAGGCAAAGAAACGGGGAGGAAGAGGAGCATCTGGTATTAAAGTGGCCCAAGTCTTTATAGTCTGACCTGACAGTGACTTATCTTACCTTATTAGAAGACCTTTGTTTTTTTATCCTCACACCTAAGGTTTTCCAAATTCTTGTCTCATTTGAACTCAGCAGAGTACTGTCCTTCATTTCCTGTTCCTACAATGTGTAGTGTTGCTGTGCCCAATGGCTGTTTGGTAAAATGTATATATATAAGTATAAGGAAGCAATGTGCTTTGGGTAGATGGAATATCTTTTATTAGACCAAATGAGTATCTTTTATTAGACCAGCTAATAACAGATATCCCATTTACCCAAAGAACCTTGCCTGCCTATGTCTTTAGAGTAGACCAAATGGCTACAACCAAAAACTGAGCTATATAAGTGTAAGGGTGAAGTCCCCACTCCCCAGCCTAATGAACTGGCTGTCCCACCTGGGGTCAAAGGCAGCCTTTGGTCAGCTACTTGGTTGGCTCCTGCTCCTCATTCAAGGGACCAGTCTAGCTCCTGATATTTGCTGCCTAACACATCAAACCTCCAATCTGTAAACAGCTCTCAACCTCTTGGCTTCTCCTTACCCGGTCTCCTACTCCCTGCCCTGCTTCTTTGGCCCCTGTATCTCTGCTTGCTGCCCCTCAGCTTTGTGACTCCAGTCCCTGACCTCACTACCTGTCTCCTGGTTTCTAATCTCTGGCTGTATACCAAGGGTGACCAAACTGATATAGCCCAATGGTGGCCAAACTGCTGCTCACCAGCATGGCAGTTGTGGCTTTCCAGGGCTTCTCTGCCGAAGCCCCGCCCCTGCATCGTGCCCTGGCAAAGCCCCGCCCCCATGCTCTGCAGCTGCACCACTTACCCTGGGGCATGGGGAAAGCCAGAGCAGTGCAGGGGGGAGGGGGTGGTCACCTCCACTCCAGGTTACTCAGCACCCCGCCACCCCGCTCTCCAGCTTTGGTGGAGGATTGGATGTGGCTCCCGGGTTGAGTAACTCTGACCACCCCCAATATAGCCTGTGAGTGGGATAAGCCCATGTAGCTGTCATCTGTCCCATGGGATTTATAAGGAGTCTAGGCTGATCCAGCTCCAGGCTCAAGCTGGAGGTAATCACGGTGCTGGCTGAATCATCCCCACAGCCCTCAGGAAGAGGTTCCCTCCCTGCCCTACCCAGGCCTTCAGAGGTTCAGATAGCAAAACTTCATCTGAACAACAGAGTGCCTGCTTGCATCTCCTGACCTGCCTGGAACCCTGCCTAGATCCCACCTGAACCTTGCTTAGCATACTCCTTGCCTTGATCTTTACCTACGTTTCTGCTTGCACCCATGCCTAGGTTAGACCTGTACCTTTCCTGCTTAGTTCCTACCTGCACCTTGCCCAGCCTGAACCCATACTTCAAGCCTGCCTGTCTTTGCTCCTGCTACTATGCCTGCCTGTTCCCACCCTGGATTATCCTGTTCCCGTCATGCCTGTCTTTGAGTGTTCCTGTCCCCAGGATGGACTTCCTGGTATGACTTATGTCTTGCCTTGATCCTGACTTCAACGCACCCCCCAGTTTGAGACCTGGACAGGTTCTGGACAGCACACTATCGTAATCCCTGCTATAACACCATCTCTTTGGACCAATTGCCTATGCCCTAGTCCACCTGGACAGGGATTCACCTGGGGGAGCAGTGGCAGAATTAATGCTGCCAACTTTCTGAATGGATGGAGAGTCTCATAGGCTTGAGGACACAGCTCTTCACACAAGATGGAGCCTACAGACTGGCCCCATGCCTCTCATCCAGTTGGGTGAGTTGGGTACTACTGGATGAGTCGGGTACTACTGCTCTAGACAATTGGCTTCTGTCCTAGCTACAGGCTTTCAATACCTGGCCTCAGACTGGTATCTCAGACTTGTTTCTTAGCCTGTTAACCTTTGGCTCCAGGCTTCTGCCTAGCTTCCAGCTACACACCAGAGCCCTCTGGCTGTGCTACCCTAACAGATGGGGCCCCAAGTCCTGTTCTGTCTCTAGGATGTCCTACATCTACATGGCTTTTAAGCACCTAACAGTATGTCTACACTGCATCAGTAGAGAACTTAGCTTCGTTTCACTGCAAGACAATTAGCCCTGCTTACCTGCTCCATGCACATCCACCTTAGAAATGAGGCGAAGATGGCCAAAAGACATCCCTAGCACCATACTCAGGACCTGGGCTTCCTGCGTACTCGTAAGTGGTGGCTTGAGTGACCACCATGGCCATCTGACTGTTTGGTTTGTGAGGCTGGCAAGCTGAGTAGGAGCAGGTGAGCAGACATATTGCCTCAACCTAAAGATTTAGCTCTCTGCAGTCACTAAACACATTCCTATTCTCCTCTACCCACCCACCCTCACCCCCACACAGCAGCCACAAAACTGCTGGCACACCTAGATTCCTTATGTGTCTGCATTTTGGCCTGGAAGCATACCCAGACAACTACACTTGACCTACCACGAATGGGCAGTGGTGATCCAGAACAGCCATCTAGACATCAAACTCTACCAAGTTCAGCCTCAGTCCAAGTCCATCTGACAAGCACATAAACTCAGCAGAGGTTCCTGTCTCCTTACCTGGAGAAAAGCCACGTGGATCAACTGTTTGAAGCTGGGGGAAAGGAGAAACAGGAGGATGCTGTCTTGTTCAGGGAAACATCTCCCTGCTGATGAGTTGGATTCCCCTCTTAGCAAACTGTGTTGAGATAGACTCCAACATGAGGGAAGCATGTAAGTCTGCCTATAATTCTACCCCTTTTGATTAGGGATGAGCTTTGTGCCAGCTGTGAACAGGAAAGTCCTCTGGACTCGCATACAGCTGCCCTCTGCTAGAGCGGGAGAGCCCTCTGATTCTTCAGGAGAGTATGCCTTCCTGGGTGGGAAAGGATTGCATTCCTGAACCAAGACATGCCCTTTTTGTACTAGTGACAGCAAAGACTAAAACATCTGAGTCAGAATACATTGTTTGTAATTCCATTAACCTCCCTAAGGTTCAGCACCGAAATACTACATTGACTGGTACTATGGATACATTTTTTTCTGTCACCAGGACATGGATGGCTGGGCTTGTTGTTAGACTTATGAGCCAGGGAGTCATAAGCAGGCAAGGTCAGGAAGCAAGGGTCCAAACTAGAGTCACAAGTCACAGAGCCATGAGCCAGGGAGGTTGTTCGCAGTTGTTCCTCGGTGCTGGGACTTTCTCCCTCTTGAGGCTTGCCAGAGCCTGGGCCCAGGCATCTTTTGGAAGTGCTGTAAGACCTTTCTATGGCATGTAGTCAAGACTGAGATGTTATTTAGGGAATCTGTTTTATCTTGATGCTCTAGTTCCCTTTCAGCTTGTTTTGGTCCTTTTGTCGTTCTCCTCTTTCGAAGGTATTTTGTTTTCTTAACATAATAAGCCTGAGCCTTCGTTGGGAAAGGCAGCATTTAAATTGAATGAATGAAATAAATAAGGCAGGCAATCAGGAGCAGTCGGGTCAGGAGGCCAAGGTGTGTACGGGATGGAGATCTGGGTGGTCACTAAGCTAGATAGAGGCATGAGCCAAGAGGATTGGATTTTTAAAGACCTAGACGGGGGGGTTTGGGATTTGAGCCCCATTTCTAGTAATGTAAATGCAAATAAACACATTGTATAAAAATCAGCCTGATTTCTCTCCTGTTAAGGCCCAGCCCTTTTGTAAGAGACAGCCTTAAAAGTGTTAATTATTCCCTCCCTTTCTCAGTCTCTGCTGCATAAGTAAACCCCTTTTAATGTCCCTATTCCATAATGTAAGACAATCAAGGCACAGCCTACACCATTCAGAAGAACCAATTCTCTCTCTGCAGGGTATAAGTAACCCCTATTGAAGCTGTGTACCACCTCTTCTTTTTATCTGGTTCCCACTGACTCCAACGAGAGAGTGAGTTGTATCCTGCAGTGGAAGCATAAGGCACTCAGTAGGGAGAGCTGAGAAGATAAAAAGAGAACGTGGTAAATGAAATAGCAAGCAGAATGTGAATGACTGGATGGAAGCAGGGAGGGGGAAACAGGCATATAGTCTTGCCTGTCAACTCTTCTCACCTCAGGGAGGCTTTGCAAGTAGAACTGACTACAGGATATGCCCTCTCTAGATCATATCTCCCAATGATCTGCTTGCAGAAAATGAGTTGGAAAGAGAAAAAACAGAGGAATGAACAGAGGAATGAAGCAGAGGAAATAGCAAAATGTGTATGAAGCTAACAGTCCCAGTTTCTATTAAGGTCCTATTTAAAAAGAGTTAACAACTGATTAGCAGCTGCTTTAATCACCAGTTACTCAATTGTAATATAGGCCAGCAGGTCTATGGGCTGTTTGTAAATACAGGTGATAACGATCTTTTCAAACCATTTTCTGGTGGTCACGTCTGTAACGTACCTATTACATGTAGTAATATACATGTGATAGTTGTACTTGTTATGAACCACTTAAAAATGGGATTTTAATTTAGTGTGTGACCACCTAGCTATATAGGCAGACAAGGTTCTTTGGGTGAATTTCATATCTTTTAAAAAATATATCAGATTCACCCAAAGAACCTTGTTTGCCTATGTCCTTAGACCAACATGGCTACAACCTATACCCATCTAGCTATATAGCATTCTCTGCTAAAAGAGGAAACTAAACTGCAGGACAATCCTTATGGAGCATACTAGGAAGCCCATGGGAGCTGGGGAAATAATCCCTACCCTCCATACCATAATAGTGTCCATTCATCAGTAAGTGACAGTGGATATTGCAGCTATTCTACTGACTGGTGGCGCATTTTCTCTTGAATTGCAACAGAAATGTGACCAAAAGAAACAGCCTGTCAGTACAGTAGCCCCTACTGCCATGTACACCTGTGACCACTGTGGCAGAAACTGTAAGTCTAACATCGGTTTCTACAGCCACAGGAGAAAATGCTAGCATATCTACAAACCCTTCACATAGTCCTTGTAAACCAGTCTTGTACGTGGCTGATCTCACTGGTACTGGATGTCACTCAGTACCTCTCAGAGTCAGATCTTTAGTGTGTTGCCAGCTACTGCAGTCCTCCTCTCCCCAGACATTCAGAAGCCAAATCCAGATCAATGACATATTAGGGTAATATGAACTCTTCCCTCCCAGGTTCATCCAAAACCTATCCAGAGAACTCTTCAACTATGCCTTGAATTCTGATTTGGAGCTTTGAGCAGCTCCAAAACATGGATATGCAATGTGAATAAGGCTAAAGTTCCCTTTTTCCTTATACAATACGCAACACCAGGTGACAACTGGACCAGACCTTCAGACCTCATCAACTAACTGGACCAATTTTCTATGAGCACAGTCACAAGTGCCATTATTGCCAAACAAGGTTCCTTGGGTGAATTTGATATCTTTTATTAGACCAACCCAAATAGTTGGGGAATAGTTATTAAGCAAGCTTTTGGGTTCAAAAACACTTCATCAGGCTAAGGAAGTGTCAGCAGTTGGTGTGTGCTCTTCCTGGATGGAATGAAAAGTAAAGAAGCCAGGGGCTGGGCTGGGGAGTCAGTTGCCAAAGGAATATGCCCTATGTGGAAAGGATTGATCCCATAATGAATAAAGTGTCTATCACAGTCTCAAAACTTGTTGGGAACTCAGACATCATCAAAACTCTATGTCCTTTATTGAATGCACTGAAATGTTAGTAGGGTGAATCTGATATCTTTTATTAGACCAATTTAAATAGTTGGAAAAAAATTTCTTAGCCAGCTTTTGGGTTTAAAAACCCTTTGTCAGGCTGAGGAAGCATCTGCAGTTGGTGTGCGTGCGCTCTTCCTGGATGGAATGAATAATTTATCTAGTTTATTTAATGAATAGTTTATTCATTCCATCCAGGAATAGCACATACACCAACTGCAGATGCTTCCTTAGCCTGACAAAGGGTTTTTAAACCCAAAAGCTTGCTAAGAAAATGTTTTCCAACTATTTAAGTTGTTCTAAGAAAAGATATCAGATTCACCCAAAGAACCTTGTCTGCCTATGTCCTTAGACCAACACAGCTACAACCTACAACCCCATGAAATGTTCATGAGGCACCCGATGAAAAGCCCTGGAGCCTCCAGTTCTATAGCACAGAACAGTGGAGGCAGCGGAAGTACACAATTTCCCACTACCATGGCAGTCTGTTTCAGTCCTCAATAAGACAAACCACTGTTTGGGAATGTCTCTAGTATGGTCAGACAGAACTAACATCACTGTGTTTCAATGGGATGAGAGCGAAGCCAATTCAACCCACAGTGGCTTGAGGCCCTTGTGCTCACAGGTGTGTCAGTGGATGATAGGCATCTAAACACCTTTGAGGATGTGACTCTGGGTGACTGCTACCAGTGTTCTCCAAATGTAAATGGTTTGGGGCAGGGAAGGGGGGAGACGTGTCAAATGCTGGTAGATGGAACTCAAGAACATGCCAGATAGTTTTGCAGGATCTGTACAACTTTGCGTTGCAGTGCACTGCAAGAGGCTTCACTTTTGCTGCTCTTCACATGGAGCTTTTAAAAACTTCCAGACGGAGGGGGCTGGCAGTGCCAAGTTGTCATACTTGAGCCCCTAAATTAAGGTCACTGGTTCTGCAGCAGAGCACTCAAAATTAGCACTTCAGTGCCAAAAATAGATAACTGAGTGTTTAGGCGATGATTTGGATGCTAAATAAGAACCTGGACACCCTAATTTAGGTACCAGTGTTTGGAAGTAAGTCACAATTGACGTAGGCTGTATTAGAAGTGAAGACCTAAAAGTGAAAGATATTAAGTTCATTCCTTAGTCTCTTGAGTCAAGCTGGCCCTTGGTGCTAAAACAAGGCTAGAAATGATTTCTGTTTTAGTCAGATTAATCCTTCTTCTGACAGACACAGGAAGAGATGATGTCCAGCAAGGCAGATCTATTAATAGAGCTAATTATTTTACTATGCTTTTTTAAAAAAAGAAACAAATATACTTTTTTGTTTGTTTGTACAGGAAACTGGTGACGTGTGTACAGATAGAAATAAAAATAATTGCTAATAATAACACTTGACACCTCTTTAGCATTGTGTGAGATCCCAAAGTGCTTTGCCATGTTAATGAATCAAGCATTTGCTAATGAATGTCAGTGAATGCAAAGAATACAAAGAACACAGAGGGATTTTTAGATGTCAAACTAAGCTGAGGAGTTGTGCAAGTGATGAATGAGGACTGCAATTAAAATCAAAACAATCGTTAGCTATAAACTAGGTGAAATGAGTTTGGGAGGTCTCTGTATAAATCCTCATTGACAACTGTCCCTATCATGGGATGTATGAGCACACTGGGCTCTGACTTTCTTGCTGATGTTTGGCATTACCAGGGCAAATGGAGATGGTGAAGACTATACCAAGAATTACTCACTCACCGCAGGAAGTGGGCTCTATTGAAGAGGGCTACTCCGCTAGGGCTCATTGGATACCTGTTCAGAAAATGAATAACCAGTGATGCCTGCCCAGCAACTTCCTCCTCCCATGATAACTTCATACCAAGAAACTCAAGCTGGGAGGTGGAAGGGTCAGAGAACTACCACTGCTTTATGGGAGTCTGAGAAGTCATTTAAAATACTGTTAAAGATGTAGGTGTTAAATCTACTTCGGTCCAAGAAGACCAGAGGCTTTTGTTTCTTAGTTGCACTTGCTGATAGTGTTAGATTCTAAATCCCTTGTGGAAGTTTGTGAACCAGCCAGGGTTTCTTTAAAAATCCATCAAGACTTGAATTAATGTTATCTCTTAAGTCTCCATCCTGCAAGGTGCAAAGAACACCTAGGAAATGCCTAACACCCTCACCTCCCAGAGAAAGCAGAGGTGTTTTCAATCTAACTCCTGCATGTTTTACTACCTTGAATATTTCTCAAAAAACTTTTTTTTCTTTCTTGTATCTCCAACATATGCCGTGGTCTATATGTGCAGTCAAAAGCAGTCCTTGTAAAATACAACTTTGACTTTTGCCATGTTCCAGAGGATGTAGGCATTATATGTTAGGAGTAATCATCATCCTTTTAGATATGCAATATTTTTAATTCTAAAATTGCCTAAATTATCTTGGAAACTTAGTTCTATTTCTTGAATCCCTCCTTAGTTTGATAGGCAGACAAGGCTCGTTGGGTAAGTAGTTGGAAAAATTGTTCTTTGCAAGTTTTCAGAGACAAACTCCCTTCTTAAGGCATAGGGAAAGTCTGTTGGTGTTTGTGTGCTTTTCTGGGTAGAATAGAAACCCAAATGCAAAATGCAGCTTTGTGAAAATGCAAATCTGTGGCAGTAAGGTTCAAAGTGAATGGGAGACAATAGGTGTGAAAAGGCAGTTGTGGGGGGGAAGGGGGAGAAAGTGACAAAATGTAGCTGGTAAAATGCAGACAGGTTACCTAGGGTTATCAGATAGCAGGCAGATTATGATGTGCCATAAATCCAATGTCTATATTTAGTCCTTGATTTTTTGTATCCAGTAGATTTATGAAGTGAAGTTTGTAGCTTCGTACATGAAAGGTGTTTTGTAAATTCCTTTTGAGGGTTAAAACTGAGAGATTGGAGAGTGGGTATCTTGTGAGAAGTGGGCCCCCACAGAATTTGGGGGGGGATTGTCTTTGATAGATTTTCCACGTGCATTCATTTTGGTACACAGTTGTTGTTTGGTTTCTCCTACATATTTTCCATCAGGGCATTTGGTGTACTGGGTGAGATAAATTACATTTCTGGAGGTGCAGCTGTAAGATCCAGGAATGGTGATGGTTCTGTTGTGTGGTTCATAGATTCATAGATTGTAGAGTCGGAAGGGACCCCAATGGATCATTGTGTCCGACCCCCTGCCTCTGGCAGGAAAGAGGACCGAGGTCAGATGACCCCAGCCAGGTGACTATCTAGCCTCTTCTTGAAGACCTCTAAGCTAGGTGATAGCACCACCTCTCTTGGAAGCCCATTCCAGATCTTGGCCACCCTTACTATGAAAAATTTCTTCCTAATATCTAACCTAAATCCACTCTCAACTAATTTATACCTGTTATTCCTAGTCACTCCCTGGGGTGCCTTAGTAAACAGCACTTCCCCTATTCCCTGTTGAGCTCCCCTAATAAATTTATAGGTGGCCACAAGATCTCCCCTCAGCCGTCTCTTGTGAAGGCTGAAGAGATTCAGCTCTCTCAACCTCCCCTCATAGGGTCTATCACGAAGGCCACTAGGCATGCGGGTGGCCCTCCTCTGGACCCTCTCCAGATTCCCCGCATCCCTCTTGAAGTGCGGCGCCCAAAACTGGACACAGTACTCCAACTGCGGCCTGACCAGTGCCGCATAGAGGGGGAGCATCACCTCCTTTGATCTATTAGTCATGCACCTGCTAATGCATGACAAGGTGCAATTGGCCTTGTTGATGGCCTCATTACACTGCCGGCTCACATTCATTGTTGATGGCCTCATTACGCTGCCAGCTCATGTTCGTGGTGGTGTCATTATTGTCGGAGTGGTGGAGATATGGCAGTGGGTTTTACATTTTTTGTCCTGGACTGGTCTGGATCCATCCGGTGTGCTTTGGGCCATAGGAAGTTTGCTTCTGTTGATGAGGTTGGCAAGGTTCGGTGCTTGTTTAAAGGCTAGGATGGGTGGTTCTGGAAAAAACTCATTAAGAGTTGAGTCTTCTTCTAGTATGGGTTGTAATTATTTGAGGATTTTCCATATAGGTTCCAGGGAAGGATGGTATATCATAACTAATGGTGTGAGATTCATGGGGATTATTAATTCTATTTTCTTTGAGCACAACAGTAATTTCTGGCTTTCTGTGGAGCTTAGGCTTAGGCTCCTAAATCACTTGGGATATTTAAAAAAATTCACTCAGGAGTTGATCGCCAACTGGGCACAAGATATTCCTAGTGACTTGCACTATCTGACACTTTCAAATTATAGGGTTGGGCAGGGCTTAGAGCGTCATCTAATCCAGCCCCCTGTGCAGATGCAGGATTCATCCCAGAGAGACACCTTTTTCATTATACATATTGCCATGGCCGTTGTAGTCCCGTTTGAGGACAGGTGCCCCATTGTGCTAGGTGTTGCAGTCTTTCATTCCAAGGTGGATTGTAATTTAGTTTCCCTGGTGGTTTGTAGCATAAGACACCTGCTTTCCCCTTTTGGCTGCAACCCCTCCTATCTAAAGAGCTTTTGCTACACTCTGCCATATGATATCATTACTCCCAATCTGCCCCCTCTCTTCCCCTGTAAAGTGTAAACAAGCAATCGCTCCAGGATTATCAGAATGACTTTCTTTACAACAACTCAAAAGCACTATTTATTTGCTCCTTGTGTCATCAACCTGTGCTGTTCACTGCCACAGAAGGCCATTGAACTAAGATTGTAGCTGGGGTTTTTAAAAGATTGCATACATTTATAAGAGATGATACAGGTCAGGTTTTATTTAGAGAGATTTAGGTAACCAACTTCAGCCAGGCCCCTAACTCCCTTTAAGCACCCAGCTGTAATTAGTAGTTACAGTCTCTGAAATAAGGTTAATAACATCTCATGATTTTGGCGATAGGTTGATCTCTCTGCCGGCATAATATTTGATTTTGCTAAAAGAGCAGAATTTTCCCATCACCCACATGTTTCTCTATATATCACGGTGGTAAAGAAAAGTCATCTTCTAGAACTGAACAAGTTAGTAGCATATAATAAACAGTATTATCCTGAAGGTGGCCTTAGGGCTACTTGCCCTTTAGGGCTATGTCTCTCTCTGTCCCTGTCTCTCTCTCTCTTTGCTTCACTGCAGAGCTACCACCTAGTACCTTTCCCAGTCCCTCTCCTGCCTCACTACTTGTTTCTGTTTGAAAGAAAACCTGCATGTGCATCACATTCAGAAGCATCAAGTGAAGACCACTGTTGAAGAGAAAACACTAGACCTGATAGTGATCCCATGACAGTTTGGATGGCAAAGAAAAAACAACATTTCTTTATCTGGCCTGGAATACTGTTATGCCATCTTCCTTTGCAGGGGGTACTTCCCTGCTGTATAATGTATATGTAAAATATCCCACCATCAACATTGTGATCTTCTCTGGCCAAAAGCAAAGTACCTTCCTTTCTCCCTGCAACGTACATTATTTTCCCTCATTGCTCTCTCTCTGTTTATATGCCACTGCAATCTCTGGCAGCAGTGCCACGCTCCAAAAGCTTCAATCATTTTCTCAGTCTGCTTTCTTCATGGTCCAAATTTAACACTCAAATAGAGCCAAAGAAAAGGACAGATGCGGCTCTGGTTTGCTTTTTGTTTTGTCTATTTTCTTAACAAATTATCAAACTTTTCCATCCAACCTACTGCAAAGAGGACTGGCTCCATCTGCTGGAGAGACACAAATGCGAGCATATGTTTGCTCTGTTTTTAACTACCCCGCTCTGATTTTCTTCCCCTTTGACAGCACAGTATAATTACCTGTATTAAGGGTCATAAAGGAAAAAGAAGCAAAATTTTCTCTGGTAATGTCTGTTTGGTGGCTTTTGTAAAATGTATTTGACTTGGTGTGGCTCTGAATGCACAGATCCCCACCTGTTTGATGGCTAACAATTTGCTCAGTGCAATATAAACGAGAACCCCTGGTCTATGGGCCAGATCTGGTGTGGTCCATTATGGCACAGAGGATCAGTGGTATGGAGTTGTGCTGTGCCATGTGACCCATCCCCTCTGCAGCTCACCGCTCTGCCGTGGAGCCTGCTGCTCTCCAAATCTGTGCTCCCTCACTGCTGAGGGGTCAGGTACCTCCGGTCAGCATGAGAGCAGACAGCTGGCTTCTCCATGGGGTGGAGACTTTGAGCCTGCAGCTATGGCTGGGTCACAAGCTCTAGCCTGTACTGACAAACACTGCCAACCCTTGGTATAAACCATGGACTAGTCAAGGATCCCTCAGTATTGCCAACCCAAGCAATACTGAGTCACTCTCACCTGCCCAGGTCATGAGAGTAAAAAAAAATCATGTTGTCTTCTGGCTACTGTCAGGTCATGTTTTCTGGCTTTTCTTCAAAACTATGAGAGCTTGTAACTCTCTCTCATAAAAAAGGAGAACTGGGATTCTTCTGTATTCACAGGACTCCTGAAGCTACGGATTTAAAAAGCACCACATATTGTGAGAGTTGGGACTGCTTGGCCCTAAAGTGCTTGCAATCTATGAAGTCAATGCCAGTCAAGAAATAGGCTGCATAGTGCAATGAGAGACAGGAGGCTGAGTTCTCGCGGGAGGCTGGGTGAAATATAGCTCTGCCACAGGCCATTTCACAAAATCCCCATTACACAGCAATGACCTCTGTTGTCCTTTAGCAGAAAGTCTGAAACAAAGACCTTTGTTACAGTGTCTATCCATGCTACAGTTTTCCAAATGTATTAATCTAAAAGCTGCACTTTATCCTTCCCTTATCCTGCTTCTCCATGTTAGCAACTGTTGTCATTGCTACAGGGATGTTCTGCCATTGCAAATGGGAAAGGAGGTCACTCATGAAACTGGAAACAGGAGGAAAATTGGTTTGAAGGCAATGGCAGAACACCAATAGATAGAAATAGGAGCAATATTGGGCTGAAGGTCAAAAAAAGATGATCTTGGGAGAGGATACATTACTAGATCAGCATACAGGTCAAGCATCTGACTTTTGTGCTCTCTACATAATTGGTTTTATTGCACGAGATGTAAAACTGAAACCTGCCACCTCTTATTCCACATTTGCCCAGCCTGCCAAAAGTTATCTTGGAGCCAAGGCAGTGGTTAATTGTCATTTGAAATTAGTTGAATTTCATTATCATATTTTTCTATGGGTTATGGTGACATCCATCACACAGTACTGCTGACTGCAAAAGTTAGATGCTTCTCATAAGGCTGCCTCCCAGTTAATCTTCTTGAGGTGTGAAAGGAACACGTCTTTATGGTGTTCTGAAATGGACTGTCACCTAGAAATTAAACTTAATCAACAAATTTAAAGCCATGTCAAACAACTACAAATTTATCTTGGCAAGAAGCCTGGGTGCTGGTACTTTTATAGAGCTGAAGGTAATTATAGAGAGAGAGAATAGGCTGAATTGTTTTTGGGTGCTTGGGCCTGGAACCCTGGTGAGAAATGATCCACGTTTCACTCTTATTTAGAATCCTAGAGTCATAGAAAATTAGGGTTGGAAGGAACCTCAGGAGATCATCTAGTTCAACCCCCTGCTCAAAGCAGGATCACCCCTAACTATCGCATCCCAGCCAAGGCTTTGCCTTCCCAGGTCTTAAAAGCCTCCAAGGATGGAGATTGCACAACCTCTCTGGGTAACTTGTTCCAGGGTTCACTACCCTCCTGGTGAGAAAGCTTTTCCTAATACCTAACCTAAACCTCCCTTGCTGCAACTTGAAGTAATTGCTCCTGGTGAAAGAACAGGTTAGGGACTATTTAGAAAAGCTGGATGTCTACAAGTCCATGGGGCTAGATGCAATGCATCTGAGGGTGCTGAGGGAGTTGACTGATGTTTGTGAAGCTCCATGAGTCTCCAGAGTCTGGAACAGACTCCCCCCAAAAGTGGTGCAAGCACCTACTCTGGATACCTCTAAAAAACGTTTGGATGCTTATCTTGCTGGGGTGATCTGACCCCAGCTGACTTCCTACCACTTGGGCAGGGGGCTGGATCCAATGATTTCACAAGGTCCCTTCCAGCCCTAATGTCTATGAAGTCTCTGAAGCTGCTGGCCATCATCTTTGAAAACTCGTGGTGATTAGGGGAAGTCCTGGACAATTGAAAAAGGGCAAATATAGTGACCATCTTCAAGAAAGGAAAGAAAGAGGATCTGGGGAACTACAGACCTGTCAGCCTCACCTCAGTCCCCAGAAAAATCATGGAGCACATCCTCAAAGAATCTATTTCTAAGCACTTGGAGGAGAAGAAGGTGATAAGGAACAGTCAGCATGGGTTCACCAAGGGCAAGTCATGCCTGACCAACCTGATTGCCTTCTACGATGAAAAGACTGGTTCTGTGGATGCGGGGAGACCAGTGGATGTGGGTGGGATACCTTGATTTTAGCAAGGCTTTTGATACAGTCTCCCACAGCATTCTCGCATGCAAGCTAAGGAAGTACGGGTTGAATGAATGGACTGTCAGGTGGATAGAAAGCTGGCTGGAGCCTCGGGCTCAGACTGTAGCAATCAATGGCTTGATGTCTAGTTGGCAACTGGTATAAAATGGAGTGCCCCAGGGATCAGTCCTGGGACCAGTTTTATTCAATATCTTCATCAACCACCTGGAAGATGGTATAGAGTTACCCTCAGCAAGTTTGCAGATGACATGCAGCTGGGAAGAGTAGCAGAACCATAGAATCAAAGGACCAGAAGGGACCTGTAAGATCATCAATTCCAGTCCCCTGCCATGGGCAGGAAATTATTGGACTCAAACGATCTCAACAAGGTACTTCTACGGCCTCATCTTGAACACCTCCAAGGATGGCAACTGCAACACCTCTACTGGGAATGCGTTCCATACTCTGGTAACCCGTACAGAAAAAAAGTTTTCTCTTATATCCAGCCTAAACATCTGCAGGAAGGTAGGGCTAGGATTCAGAGTGACCTAAACAAATTGGAGGATTGGCCCAAAAGGAATCTCATGAGGTTCAACAAAGACAAGTTCAAAGCCCTGCACTTAAGACAGAACAACCCTGCGCACCGGTATATGCTAGGGGCTGACTGGCTGGGCAGCAGCTCTGCAGAAAAGGTCCTGCGAGTTACAGTGGGCAATAAGCTGAATATGAGTCAGCAGTGTGCCCTTGCTGCCAAGAAGACTAACAGTATCCTGGGATGAATTAGCGGGAGTGTTGCCATCAGATCGAGGGAAGTAATTATTCCTCTCTATTTGGCACTGGTGAGACCACATCTGGACTACTACATCCAGTTTTGGGCCCCCCACTATAGAAATGATGTGGACATGTTGGAGATAGTCCAGCAGAGATCAATGAAGACGATGAGGGGCCTGGGGCACGACTTCTACGAAGAGGCTGGGCTTATTTAGACTGCAAAAGAGAAGACTAAGAGGGGATTGGATAGCAACTTTTAACTACCTGAAGTGGGGTTACAGGGAAGACAGAGATAGACTGTTCTCAGTGGTGGGAGATGACAGAACAAGAAGCAATGATCTCAAGTTGCAGTAAGGGAAGTTTAAGTTGGATATTAGGAAAAACTCTCACTGGGAGGGCGGTGAAGCACTGGAACAGGTTACCTATAGAGGTGGTGGAATCTCCATCCTTGGAGGTTTTTAAGGCCCAGCTTGGCAAAGCCCCAGCTGGGATGATCTAGTTGGGGATGGTCCTGCTTTGAGCAGGGGGTTGAACTAGATGACCTCCTGAGGTCCCTTTCAGCCCTAATTCTCTATCTATCATTCTATGATTCCTTGTTCTGTCATCTGCCACCACTGAGAACAGTCTAGGACCAGCCTCTTGTAACCACCCTTTAGGTAGTTGAAGGCTGTATTAAATCCCCCCCTCAGTCTTCTCTTCTCTAGACTAAATAATCCCATCTTTTCTATAGTGGGGGGCCCAAAATTGGATATAGTACTCCAGATGTGGCCTCAAAGTGCCATATATAAGGAAATAATTGCTTCCTTTGATCTGCTGGCAACACTCCTACTAATGATGCCCAGTATGCTGTTAACCTCCTTTGCAACAATGGCACACTGTTGGCTCATATTCAGCGTATTGTCCACTGTAACTCCAATCCCTTTTCTGCAGACCTGCTGCTTAACCAGTCAGTCCCCAGTCTGCTCTGGAGCATGGGATTGTTTAGTTCTAAGTGCAGGAATTTGCACGTGCCCATACTGAACTTCATGAGATTTCTTTTGGTCCGATCCTCCAATTTTTCAAGGTCTCTCTGAATCCTAGCCCTACCTTCCAGCATATCTACTATTCCCCCCAGTCTGGTATCAGTTGCAAACTTGCTGAGAGTGCACTCCATCCCATCTTCCAGGTCACTGATGAAGATATTGAACAAAACCAGCCCCAGAACCAAATCCTTCTAGCACTTCACTCGAAACTAGCTACCAACTAGACATTGGGGCATTGATTGCTACCCTTTGAGCCTAACTACCTAGACAGTTTACTATCCACCTTACAGTCCATTCATCCAAGCTATACTTCCTTAACTTGCTTGCAACAATGTTGTGAGTGACCGTATCAAAAGCCTTGCTTAAGTCAAGGTATATCGCATCCACCACTCTCCTTGCATCCACAGAGCCAGTCATCTCATCACAGAAGGCAATCAGGTTGGTCAGATGTATAGCTTGCCCTTGATGAATCCATGCTGACTGTTCCTAATCACCTTCTTCTCCTCCAAGTGCTTAGAAGTTGATTCCTTGAGGACCTGCTCCATGATTTTTCTAGGGTCTGAGGAGAGGCTGATAGGTCTGTAGTTCCCCAGATCCTCCTTCTTGCCTTTCTGGAAGATGAGCACTATATTTGCCCTTACCCAATTACCCAGGACCTCTTCTGATTGCCATGAGTTTTCAAAGATAATGGCTAATAGCTCTGCAATCACATCAGCCAACTCCCTCAGCACCCTCAGATGCATCATGTCTGGTCCTATGAATTTGTACACATCCAGCTCTTCTAAGTAGTTCCTAACCTGTTCTTTTCCCATGGTCAGTTGCTCACCTCCTCCCTAAACTAGGCTGCCAGGAACCATAGTCTGGTAGCTGACCTAACCTATGAAGACTGAGGTAATAAAGGTATTAAGTACTTCATCTTTTTCTGTATCATCTGTCACTAGGTTGCTTCCCCCATTCAGTAAAGGACCAATACTTTAATTGATCTTTCTCTTATTGCTTACATACTTGTAGAAACCTTCCTTGTTACCCTTCTCATCCTTTGCTAGCTGCAACTCCAACTGTGTTTTAGCCTGTTCTTCTGCCATACTTGCTAGTAGTCCTGAGCATCGAGATGGTTTGTTCCTGCACCCTCAGGATCATAGAATCAACAAAGGCACACTGTTGGCTTAAAAGTAAAGTTTCTTTAAAGAACAGCCAGATCTCCCAAACTCCTTTCCCCTTCAGACTGGTTTCCCCATCAGGCTGGTTTCTCAGGGGATCCTGCCCATCATTCCTTGAGCTGGTCGAAGTCTGCTTTTCTGAAGTCCAGGGTCCTGCTCTCCTTCTTTCCTTTTCTCAGGATCCTGAACTCAATCATTTCATGGTTGCTGCTGCACAAGTTGCCATCCACTTTCACTTCTACATTCCCCGTCAATACTTCCCTGTTTGTAAGCAGCAAATCAAGAAGAGCACGGCACTAGCTGGCCTCTCCAACACTTGCACCAGGAAGCTGTGTATAATCAGGTTTGTCCCAGCCGCTAGTGGGAGGGTTCAGGATTGAAAAAGTGGTCGGAAGTAAGAAGGTAAGAAAGGTTTATTGATTTAACAAACACACAACTACGCGTACTATAACAAGATAACAATGACAGACAATAATATTCTGAGTCGGCAACTTATCGGCAGTCCCCTCTGATGCCTCATATATGACAAGCCTCTCAAAATTCAGCGAAGTCAGGCATCCCCAATCTGCACTGTCCAAGGGGTACCGGGAAAGACCCTGGTATCCAGTCCTCGGGCTTTTCGAGATCCACCAGCCCACCAAACCCAGGTCAGCAGCTTCTTTTTCACAATGATAGCTTCCTTTACCATGCTGCATCTTCCTTCTGCCAGTTCAAATATATACAATATATTGTATATATTTGTAATAAATACAAATAATAAATTTGTATTTATTATACAAATTTATAAATTTGTGCTAGCAAATTTATAGCTTTTAAGCTACGCTGTTGGCTTACTGCCACTTACAATTTACACCAAGAACTTTCTTTATATATATAGCTAACCAATAGCAGTACACACCTTCGCGTTCTCTTTATAAGGTTAATTTTAGCTGCGCCACTGCTTACAAGGCTTCAAAAAAGTTTTCTTTAAACTTTAACTAAACTTCTTAGATGTAACACACTTTGCGTTACATAGATCAGAGCTTTCCAAACTTTTCATGTTGGTGACACACTTTTTAGACATGCATCATTTCACGACACAGTAATTCAGTTCCGGGGGAGGGGCCAAGGGAAGCAGACGTGAGTAAGGGAGCTCCGCGGTGCCCTTCCGCAAAATTTTCTGCATTTCGCGCGACACACCTACACACTGCCTCCGACACACTAATGTGTCGCGGCACACAGTTTGGAAAGCTCTGACATAGATAAACAACAGGAAACACCTGGTCCAACCATCACAGGGTGTTGAGCCCCAGCTCAAGTCTGGGATCGGGCCCGGTATGCAAAAGCCAATAAAGATACCAGGGGTGAAAGTATAAAGAAGATTTATTGCTAGCAATACAAGGTGCAAGCGGAATAATTTCACGTAACAAGCACACAGATTCTTAATTCTAAGCCTCTTTTATACAGGAGTATTGGACCTTCATAAGCATTCTTGTTTGCTAATTGGTTATAAGGGAGTGACGCAAGGAGTTCTTTACTGAGCATGTCTCTATACCTGTGTTTTAGCTATGTATCTCATTTACATACATGTATGTTTCATTAGCATACTTTCTCCCCACCTAGGGGTGTGATTTTTAATATTTAAATTAGCTCTTTGCCCTAGTCCTCTGATTCTGCTTTTGTTTTCAAGCCTCCTTTATCTAAGACTGTCTTCTCCTTATCATTGCAGATGGGCATTAGTTACATAACAGAGACTTTTGCTTGGGCTTTGTATAGTGGTTTCTAGGTCAAACCTGACAAGGGCACTCAGCAAGCACTTTCCTCAAGCAGACACAACTCCTCACTGCCACACTCCACTTGGTGACATATGAACAATGCAAATTACATTGTACCATTTACATGGCTCAGGCACGTTGACAGCTAAACTGATGATTTGCCTACCCTCCCATGCAGGGAAGGCTAACTGAGTTTTTTGTTGAGCCTTTGCTTCGAGGCTTTGCAGCTTATCCTTTACCTTATTTTAGTTTTTTAACTGTGGCGTGTTCATGTTTGATACCCATGAAGTGGGCAGCGTAAAGTTGAGGGTTATGGTTTCAGAAGAAATTTCTGTCTATTTTAGGGCAATAGTATGGTTACGTAACCGTAGCATAACAACAACTTCACTCTTAGCTTTTAAGCAACATGAGCTGCACAAGGCTGAGGTGGTACTATTTTTATACAGCAAGCGACCTGGTTCCTCCTAACACGCTGTCCTATCATTACATATGAAATATTATGTAGTTTGTGTAAAAGGTCATGTTGGGTGGGCTAAGAGGCCATTCTTTCCATAGGGTTCCTAATTTAATTAAGACGTTACTGATTTGAACTAGGGGGGATTGTGCTACATACCGAGGGCCATCTGGGGTAACTATTTTCTGTATGGGGTGATGCAGATTTCAGTCCCAAAGGCATCTTTTTCCTAGCCCAGTGCTGAGCAAACAAGTAGTGGTCTAGCTTTTATTTTTTATTCCTGGTTGCACCAGGAATGAACACTTTTTTTTTTTATTACAGCCTTTTTAAGTGGTAATTTAGGTGCTTTGATAGGGGTATCTTTTTTTAAATGTTACAGGCATTGTATGATGTTTTAAGCCATGGGGCCATTTTCTATTTTTAATATTGTTTATAACCTGGGAAAAATGCATATTTAATGGTAACTGAACTTGCACACAAGCAGTACTTCAGGTTTGATTTTTTTTCTGCTCTAAAAGCAGTGCTCATCATGGCCTGGGGAAGACGGGCTGTCTGCAATCCTATATCAGCCAACAGTTTCTCAGTGTGTTTCAAAGTTTTTCCCTCGAGCATGCCTCCCCTAGTGAGTAGCCCTACCACTTGTCACAGATTGGCTACCCCTTCAGTATTTTTCTGGGACTTGTCTAAGTTCCAGACATTCATAGCCAAATTAAGCCCATCTCAGAGATAGCCTTGAGCATCTCTTCATTGGCGGGGTCCAACTGTATTCATGGAATGGAAAATGGTCAGCCATTCCCACCTAAGACCTAAGTAACCCTTCAGCTACACAGGCTCCTGCTGAACAGTTTGGAAAGGTAGCTCAGACATACCATTGTTCCGGTCTAAATAATACTCGAGCAGTGAACAATGAAGCATTTAGGAAGGTTGGGGTTTTAAGCTGTGACTGCCACCATGGTGTGGTGTTATACACGGGAGGTGTCGGGGCCTCCCAAGGGGGAACGGCCAAAGACAATAGTGAACACCCTGTCCCCTCACAGCTTATGTTTATCCTTCCCTCCTTGGGAACCTGCAACCATGCTTCACCTCCCAAAGAGTGGAAGAGCTCCCACTGTCGCTCATGGGGACGATATTGTACCGGCTTGGTGAAATGGCACTGCCCTGGTAGAATCATAGCACTAATTTGCTTTAGGAATCCTACCATTTCTAAAAGGAGGGGAATAAGTGGTGGAGACTTGTGGATACAGCCTTCTTTTAGTTGTATTAAAGTGGGTACCATTCTGCCATGCCTCTGTGTAGGTATGATTTACAAACCACGTAGTGACTTTGTTCCAACCTGTAGCATGCCCTCCCACCTGGTGGGTCTCACACCATCGTTAGAGAGTGTTGTCAGCCATAGGAATGGGAGGGGGTAGATTTTCCCATGAACGCAGTATTTTGAGAGGCTGCTGAAGAGATGCAGAATGCACCGGTGGAGGCAAAGACTCAGGGGCGTTACGCTTAATGGGGTTTCCCTTAGGAAGTATGTAACAACAATTTATAATCAAGCATAGCTACAGCAATTACCTTCTCACCCACAGTTAGCTATTCCAACCTTCAGGTAGGGAATGAACCCAAAATTATAACCGGTGCCACAGGCGCACTGACAGTTACCACCTTGTCAGTCAACTATTCTATTCCTCCTGCTCAGAGGGTAGGATTTCACCTGCTCCAGGGTAGCGGGTTTCTTCTAATATGAATACTGAGGCAGTACTCTGTGAAGGTCATCTGAGCGCGGCTTTGGAGGATGCTCCTTAGGATCTGGAACCTCTTTCAAATCTT
>NW_005842018.1:2124524-2125429 GCF_000455745.1 Alligator sinensis | reverse complement strand
TTAATATCTGGGTGGTAAGAAGGATGGTAGACACGCCCCATCCAAGAAACACAATAAGGCATTATTAAGAAGAATACAATCATAACAGTCCACCACTTCATGGGGTCAGCCGATTTAGACAGACGATAGAACAGGACTCGTCTTCAGTGGCAGGCTTAATTAGGAATGGCTACAGCTGCGCTTGTGGACATATTCAATCTGCATGAACAAGAGAAAAAGGAGCTTGGTTCCCATTAGATGAATCTGACTTAAATACCCACTAGGTATTATGTGTATCTTTTCCCAATAGTGTCGTCGTCCCCCCCCACTGTTATCTCCCTGAGGATGTTTTACTACCACCTGATCCTCTGCTTGGAGTTTTCCCAGGTTACTACCCCTAGGTCGCTTTACAGCCGGCTCGCAGGGACCAGCCAATCTGAAGGCCTGCTGCATGGGGCTACTTCTCAGACGAGGCCCGTTTTTGGCCCAGTTGATAGCTTGATCTAGATGCAAGTCCCAGTTCTTAAGAGCTGGGCCAGTGGCTAACTGCAAATTACATTTGAGGATGCCATTGGCTCACTCTACCAATCTGTTAGACTGCAGCTGGTACAGGATACGATATGTTCATAACACGCTATGTTTCGCAGTCCAGACATACATAAGATAATTGCGGAAGTGAAGGCCATTATCGCTCTGTAATTTGATGGGCAGTGGATACACAGCTAGCAGAGTTTCCAGTGCTGCACAAGTGTCTTGGGCTGTAGCTCTCACCAAGGCGCAGGCAAACATTATCTTTGTGAGGGTGTTCTGGGAGAAAGTAGACTTAGAACACAAGCACTTTGGAAAAATGTCCATCAATTTGTTCTGCTTTTGTGTAACACCTATGAGATCCTGGTCAATCTCTGGAGTCTCTAGATACAGCTGCA
>NW_005842018.1:2116693-2124493 GCF_000455745.1 Alligator sinensis | reverse complement strand
GAATATTAAACACTAATCATCAATAAAACATGTAAGACTAGTGACCCATTGGCAGAGGCTGGAAAGATAAACAAGCAGGGAAAAAAGCTTAGAAGAATACAGCTGACTTAAGTCACTGACCGGCAGCCTGAAGCCCTCACTGCCTGAGACAGAGATGTACATTTTTGACCTTCAACTTTCTGAAGTTCATATTTTGACCTCAGTTTTGTAAGATTTTCAGGCCCATGTTTGACTGACAGCTGTTTGCTTGAAACAGAAAGCATTTTATTTTGTCTGCTTATTTTCACTGGAATGTATCCACCCCCACCCCCTTTCCAGTGATGATTTCTTTTGCAGGTTTTTTAAAACACAAGTCTCTCATTTTCCAGCTTGTCAAAAACCAAAGGGAAAAACTGTGAAGAATTTTGAACAAAATTATTCTTAGTTTTCAAACAGCTCTAATATAGATATTTGACTTCTGATTTTCCAACAACAGCCTTCCATTTCATAGGTGCATCTTTAAATAATTGCGGGACAAACTCTTACTATGTAGGTAGCTCAGTGCTTAACTACTTGCTCAAATTGGGTGGTGGGTTTAAAATCCAAATACCATGGCTTGGTCATGCAAATAGATTCTGAGTACAAAAACATGAAAACTGTAGTCTCGAGAATAGGCAGCCAAGTAAAGACCTGTTTTAAAAAATCTGACACATTGAGTAATCATAAGTTGAAATGTATTGCTCTGTCCTGCCTTCATTGCTCTGTCCTGTCTACTGTTTTTACATTCAGGAGCCTTGCTTATTCTATAAATTAAAAGTTTAGAATTTTATAAATAGAGAATAGACTTTTATAAAGATTTTTTATAGATTTCTATAAATAAAAATCAGCCAAAGCTCAGACGAGCTGTTGCTATTTCTAGTGACAGAAGTAGCTCTTTGAAGTGTCATGGAAGAGAGCTTTCTGCTTGCCAAGCCCTGCTAAAACATCCTGACCATGAAGAAGCCTGGAGGAAGTGGCAGTGATTCAGAGTAAAGACCCTCAGTGAGATTTATGAAGATATTTAGGTGTAGGTAGGAACCTAAAGTCTCCTGCTACCACTGTGACAGCTGAAAATTATGTCTGTGTAATAAAGGTGCTTTCTGAAGGCTCTATGAAGATTAGACCAAGTGTTTTTCTGTCATTTGTTCAGATATTAAGCTATATGTTGTTGCTAAGAGCCTAATTAAAGTTTAAGATATAGTAAGGCCTTGTATGAAGTGAGGCCTAGTAAATTTAGCAAAGCCTTGAGGTAGTAAGGCCCTGTGGCGTAGTTAAAATTAACCTTATCAAAAGAATGCAAGGCTTGTACTGCTATTGGTCAGTCTAAGGACAGTTGAAGTAAAAAGAATCTGAATGGCTGTAAGTTATCAGCACAGCTCAGAAGTTATAAATTGGCTGGCACATCCAGAAATCATTCAGAAGGAAGATACAGCTCTGTGAAAGGGACTAATTAGCTGTTGACCTGGATCAGTGGGCCCGTGGATCTTGAGGAGCCCAAGGACTGAATACCAGGGTCGTTCCCGGTACATCTCGGATAGAGCTGATCAGGGACACCTGACTTCGCTAAGCTTTGTGGAAAGAGAAACTTGTCATACATCAGGCGTCAGAGGAGACTGCTGATAAGTTGCTGATGCAAATTATTATTGTCTGTCATTATCTGTCTTAGTATACTACGTGTAGTTGTGTTTTTGTTAAGTCAGTAAACCTTTCTTACCTTTCTACCCTCGACCATACTCTCCATCCCAAACCCAGCAGGTGGCTGGGACACTCAGGGATGCCATAATTGTGGCAATCTTCAATAAAGGGGACAAATCTGACTGGAAACTACAGAGGCTGAATATTTTTACTGCACTGGAAATTTGAATGTTGATGTATTTCTGCTGAGCCAAAGTGATTTGGTTTGGAAATGCTGCCTCAGTGCTTCCTGGGATTTGTCGTTTGGGTGCCTACATCTCTTACAAATCAAGGGAAGTGATTCTCCCAATCTATTTGGTACTGCTGACACCACTCTTGGAATAATGTGTTCAGTTTTGGGCCCCACACTTCAAGATAGATGTGGGGGCTGGGGGCTGACTGGCTGGGTAGCAGCTCTGCAGAAAAGGACCTGGGGGTTACAGTGGACAAGAAGTTGAATATGAGCAAACAGTGTTTGCTCTTGTCCTTGTTGCCAAGAAGGCTAACGGTGTAGTGGGCTGCAGTTTTGCCAGCAGGTCAAGGGCAGTGATTCTTCCCCTCTATTTGGCACTGGTGTGGCCACATCTGGAGTACTGTGTCCAGTTTTGGGCCCCCCACTACAAAAAAGATGTGGACAAATTGGAGAAAATCCAGCGGAAGGCAACGAGAATGGTGAGGGGACTGGGGGACATGACTTGTGAGGAGAGGCTGAGGGAACTGGGCTTATTTAGTCTACAGAAGAGGAGACTAAGAGGGGATTTAATAGCAGCTTTCAGCTACCTGAAGGGGGGTCCCAAAGAGGAAGGGGCTAGACGGGTCTCAGTGGTGGCAGATGACAAAACAAGGAGCAATAGTCTCAAGTCGCAGCAAGGGAAGTTTAGGGTTAGATATTAGGAAGAATTTTCTCACTAGGAGGGTGTTAAAACACTGCAACAGGCTACCCAGAGAGGTGGTGGAGTCTCCGTCCTTAGAGGTTTTTAAGACCTGGCTAGACAAAGCCCTGTCTGGGATGATGTAGTTGGGGCTGCTCCTGCTCTGAACAGGGGTTCAGACTAGATGTGACCTCCTGAGGTCCCTTCCAGCCCGTATTTTCTATGATTCTATGAATTACTGAAGGGCAATTGTAGAGAGGCTGGAGATGACCTTTTTTCTGTGGCCTTTTGGGACAGGATGAAGAACAATGGCCTCAAGCTGCAGTAGAGGAATTTTAGGTTGGAGATTAGGAAGAACCCTCTAACTATGAGGCGGGTGGGCAATCATTGGAACAGGCTACCTAGAGGAACATCCCTGGAAATGTTCAAGAGGAGGTTGGACAGATGCCTGGCTGGGATAGTTTAGTCAGGATGATCCTGCCTTGACTAGGGGGCTGGACTAATTGAGCTTGTGAGGTCTGTTCCAGCCCTACTTTTCTATGATACTGTAATCTATTTACATGAATAAATTCCTCCTTCAAATCCAGACTAGATCTCAGGTCTTTTAAAGATTTCCTCTGGGGAATTCCTCACAACCCTTACAATATCGTTTCAGTGGTTAAATGTAGAAAAATTGCACCTTAGTCTGAATTTGCCTAGATGTGACTTCCAGCTATAGGATCATGTTATATCCTTGCCTGCTAGAAGTGTACTCTATTACTATATTTCTTTCCCATGAAAGCATTTACAGATGCTGATCTCTTGAGGACGTAGACAGATTAAGCTGCTTGGATCTTTCACTATCAGTTACATTTTCCAGGCCTTTAAGAAGATAAGAGAGGGAGATATTTGCAGGGTATGCATCAGCACAGCCCCTTGGCATTGGAATTCATTTCCTAACTTGCTCCAAAATGATCAGATTAGTTGACCTTTGGGACCCAATGCAAAGCTGGTCTGCTTGGGCTAGGCTGTGACCTGGCTGGGACAAGGGAGCACAGTGCTGAAGAAACTGAAGATAGAAAATCCCACTGTCATGGACTAATTCCTTGTGCCTTGTCCCCTGGATGCATGACATGCCAAAGAACTCCTAGGGCTGGGAATGTGCATCACTTTTACATTTATATGTTGAGATAAATAGAGATCAATAAAGAGGTCTGTGAAGCCGTGAAATATTTTCAAAGGCATACGCAGCAGAGAGGTGCCCAATTCCCACTGAACATCAGTGGAAATTCAATTTCTAACTGACCGTGGAGCCTTTCAAAATCTTCCCTTCAATAAACAGTGGTAGCATAGTGTCTTTAATCCAAGTATTCAAATGCCCAGTTCTCATCTACCTGCTGATTTCTCCTTCCTTGGAGGTTTTCAAGAACAGGCTGGAAAAATATTGGGCAGAGATGATTTAGGAATAGCATGTCTTTCATTCATGCAGGAGTTGGAGAAGATGAGCCATGGGGTCCCTTCCTGCCCTATGATTCTGTTTCTTGCTTTAGTGTAGGGGGCAGTTTCTTCCAGGCATCACCACAGAAGTGGATTTTAAGGAAGAATTTTGATAAGGAGGCCTGGACCTTTTAAGGAGAGTATTTAAGGGACAGAGGCAGCATGGAAGGAAGCATGAAAACCGATGTGTGAGAAGAGGAAAGATGGAATATGAAGGCTGGCATCGTTAGCAGATGATTCAAAAGGTTAGAGGTCAGCCCAAGCTGGACAGTCCCTTATGCAGGCACAGTTAAGGCATGACAGTTTCTGTATTCAATGGTGCAAAATGGGGTGATGTTGCTGACATTCTGCCCAGCTTCCATTCACTTCTCCAGCCTAGAGGACTGAATACCCATTCACAGCTGGGGTGGTCTTTTGCATAAGACTTGAATTCACACCTCTGGATCTATGACAGGACATACCTAGAGTAGGGTCCAGTAACCTGAGTTCCTCTCCAGGAACTCTTTGGAAATCCTCTCTGCCTCAGTTTCTCCTTTCATAAAATCCTGGACTCATAGAACATAGAAAAGTAGGGCTGGAAGGGACCTCTGGAGGTTATCTAGTCCAACTTCTTACCAGAGGCAGGATCATCCCTAGCTAAACCATCCCACACAAATCCTTATCTCACCTATTACCAAAACTACACAGACATCCCTGTCACACAGCCATAAGGCAGAACACCCTAACCTGACACAGGTATAGCAGCAGGACACTGGCTGGCAATGTCCTGCTGTTGCAAGGGTTGTTAAACTATGCTTGGGGGATCCAAGAGGGCCACGTCCCCCACTACTGAGCAAAACCCCCACAGCCTGCACCAATCTGGCCATGGAGTAAAATCCTTTCCTGACCCCAGATATGGTAATCGGTCTGACCCTGAGCAAAGGGGCAAGACCCACTAGCCAAGAACCTCTGGGTTTATGTCCCAGCAGGAGCATCAACACACCCCAGCCAGCCACCCCAGCCTTGCCTGCAATCGACACCAAGTGCTTCTGAGGAAGGCAAAAAAACCTGTCTGACACATGTAGCAACATGGGGAGGAAAAATTCCTTCCTGGCCCCAACAAAACCTACAAGTATGGGGATAATACCATGAGTGGTCATGCCCCTGATCTAATCCTTAGCATTGAGAAAAGAAATGGGCTTTGCTTTGCATTCATTTTCTATAACCTCAGTTTTGTGACTGGGTGATTCTAGGTGCAAGCTGTTCCCATCTTAGCATTAGCATAACATACCTCAGTTTTGTGCATTGCTGGCCCCAACAGCCTTACCTGGGGCCCTGGGGGCCTCAGGGAGCTGCAGCTGTGGCGATCCTGCTGCTCAGAGCTTGGCCGGCAGCCAGAGTGTGGCTCTAGTCAGTCAGGCTCTGGTTTTGGGCAGTGCGTGCCACCTGCTTTTTTTTGCACCGGGTTTTTGACCCTAGGATCTCCCCGGGTCAAAAAAAGACCCCACCCTGCTACCTTGCAGCCTCGGAAATGCCTGAATGTATGGAGCATGGCGTCGCAGACAGGTCTGTGGTGCCACATACCGCACAGCTGTGCTAATCTGGACACGGCCACAAAGAGCTTTCCCTAGACTGGTGATTCTCAACCAATTTCACCTTGAGATCCTTTCAAGGGTACCAGGGGGTGCTACACATTATTAACACTGTAAGGTGTGCAAATGATTCACAAGATAAACCCATAAATTTCATATAAGAATCCATAGTGTTAAAAACATTCTGGACTGGTATGACCTTTCTGAGATCTTTGCAGCAGAAGAATTGCTCTGTTATTTTCCTATAGTCAAAAAAACTAGTGGAAACTAAGAACTGACATTTTCTAACAGGTGCCTCAAGTCCAATGAGAGGTGCCCTGAATCCAGTGAGGGGTGTCTTAAGTCTCAACGGGTTGAGGACCGGTGCTCTAGAGAGCTGCCCGTAGCAGCCGTCATTACTGCGCCTCACAACAAGATGCAGGTGCCTTTCACTGAGCAAAATACTACCTGAGATGGCACTGACTAAAGCAGTGGTTTGCAACCTTTTTAGGCTGGAGGCACCCCTGGAGAGACTCCAGATATCCCTTGGAAAATGCCAGCTCTTAGTTTTCACTTTTTTTTTTTTAACTATAGAAGAGTAATGCAGAAGTTTTTCTGTTGCAAAGAACACAACTGTGGATTTCTGTTTGAAATCTCTGGGCTTACCTTGTGAATCGTATTTGCATACCTAACAGTGCTAACATTGCACGGCATCCTGTGGTAACCTTGAAAGGATCTCAGTCACCCCAGGGTGCTGTGGCTGAGAATCACTGACCTAGAGGTGCGCACACACAACCCATACACTGGGTAACTTACACCAATGGTTAGTCACTCCTGACTTCCCTAGCATGACTTTACCCAGGAACCGGGTACCTTACTCCAGCTTCTGGCTATACGCTGTGTGTGCCCGCCATAGTCACACCGTAATGCAAGCATGGGGCAAATCCAGGGGAGTGCAGTGGTGCAGTTACACCTCCCCCCTTGATTCCTGCTCCATCCAAAGTTTAAAACCAACTGCCTGGCAGTGGCAGCAGCATTTCTATTCAGGCAGCACTGAGGGAGTCAATTGACTTCATGGCTCATTATAATGGACCTGACTCCTTCTAAACTCCTCTTTCCACAGGAAGGTTAATGACCCTTTGTCTTTTTCAATGATTTTGATGATGTTCCACTAACCCAGCTCTTCTTTCTTCAATAATCCTGCTCTCAGCCGCTCCTCTTAAAGCAGCTCCTATTTCGCAGCCCTGCAGGCTGCATTAGCTCTAGTTAAAAACATCAGTTCAGGTGTGGAAACATTAACTCATGTGAGGAAATCACTTTCAGGGAAGTGCTGGTTAAGATAATCAGGAAGGCTTGATGGTGTCGGAGGGAGCTGAAAGGGAGGTACATTTGATTGTAATGACAACAGGACTGAAGAAAGGATGTGGTTTGCTTATTATTTGCCCAGTGTGTCGTGTGTTTGCGCAGAATAGAGGACATGGCAAATGAATGCACATCTGATAACATAGGCAGACAAGGTTCCTTGGGTGAATTCGATATCTTTTATTAAGATATCAAATTCACCCAAGGAACCTTGTCTGCCTATGTCCTTAGACCAACACGGCTACAACCTAAACCCCTGCATCTAATAACATTACATTTGCTTTTGCTTTCACCTTAAATGACCTGACAGCCCTGGGCCCCAGCGGAAGATAAAGCTTCTAGTTTCTTTTTACACAGAGAAAAATGTATGTTATATAGGATGATGCACCCGCCTTTGGGGCGGTTTGGGAGAGGGGCTGCCTAGTGGGCCTGGATCCCAGGGTCTTTCGGGAGCGGCTGATGTATAAAGCCAGGCCTGAAAGATGCGCCCCCTCGGGATCTGCGTGGGGCACCGCGCTGCCAGGTCTTAAATATGAAAGGATGGTATTGGAAGCTCAAAATGATAGTCTTTCAGCAAATACAATGGCACGCTGAAAAATTATGCAAAGACAGGTGGAAATAAGCGTGCAAATAAGTCTTCTTCTGATGCTCTTTATATTGCTCGGTGAGTGAGCGAAACCTGGCTAAAGGCAATCAGGACTCGTAGTAGCGATGATCTCGTTTATTAAACCAACAAGAGTTTTGCAAAAAAAAGCCAACCCCGTCTTTCGTTGCAAGCTTCCGGGCACGAGCGCCGGAGACAAGATTCAGGGGGGAGAACGCGCGGAGCGGGGGTGGGGGCGGGGCGC
>NW_005842018.1:2087079-2116490 GCF_000455745.1 Alligator sinensis | reverse complement strand
CTGCCTGCGGCCTCCGCCCTGGCAAATCCACCCACCCATTTATCTACCTGCCGGAGGCGACAGGGGGTGCACGTGCTCCCCGACGGGACGCCACCCTCCGCGGCTTCTGCTGGTGTCCCCCCAGATTCAGGAGGCACCAGTCACTCCTGCTACCTACCCACCCACCAACCTGCCTGCCTATCTACCCACCAACCAGCCTACTTACCTACCTACCTACCCACCTGCCTGCCTATCTACCCACCAGCCTGCATACCTACCTATCTACCTACCTACTAGCCTGCCTACCTATCTACCCACCAGCCTATCTACCCACCAGCCTGCTTACCTACCTGCCTACCTATCTACCCACCAGCCTGCTTACGTACCTGCCCACCTACCCACCCACCCGCCTACCTGCCTACCTATCTACCCACCAGCCTGCTTACCTACCTGCCTACCTATCTACCCACCAGCCTGCTTACGTACCTACCCACCCACCCGCCTACCTGCCTACCTATCTACCCACCAACCTGCTTGCCTATCTACCCACCTACCTATGTATCCACCCACCTATCTACATACCTACCCACCCACCAACCTACTTATCTACCTATTTATCCACCCATGCACCTATCTACCCACCGACCCACCTGTCTGTCTAGCTCCCTACCTATTTATCTACCCACCCACCTATCTACCTACCTGCCTATCTACCTGCTCACCTATTTTAATGAAACCAAAAAGGAGTTCCCCGGGGCCCCCTTAGGACGGTGGTTTTCACGCTGCGGTCCTCAGACCTCTGGGGGCTGCAGACAGCCCTTTCTCGCCCACCTCGCAGACAGTGGTCAGTCCAAGAGTAAGGGGATCCCTGTACTTACAGTCCAAAGGGGCCCGCATCTCTAAGTGAAATATTTTTAGGGTAGAGCACATTAAAGAGGCTGAAAACCGCTGCCGTAGGGGAATCCAGTCCTGCCCCTGACTGCCTTTGTGCTGTTATGTGGCGGCCCCTCTGCCCCTGCCTGGGGAGGAGGCAGCGGGGAGATTCCTGCCAGAGCCTGTTCATCTGAGCCTCCCCGTTCCCCAGCACTGAGAATGCCCTTTGCAGCCTGCTTCAGTCCTAGGAGGCCTCAGTGCAAGAAACGTAAGGCCTGACTTACCTCCAGGATGTTCCTCAACTCCCGTAACACCACAGAAATGCAGTAGAAACAGGCCCTGTGACATGAACTGGCCATGACTCTGCAAAGTTGAACCATTTTTTCCCAGGGGTTTCCTGCTGGGAGCATATAACTGCCTCGGCTGCTATGGGCACGGCTGCCTGAACAGTTCCCTCTGAACTTGTTGCTGTTTACTTATCTAGTTGTTGTTCTACATTAAATGGATTTAGGGGCCATAGTTTTGCAGAGCTGAAGGACAAGGGGGTTAAAATCCAGAGTAGAGAAAGCAATTAAAGATAAGCAACAAAGGGAAGGATTAGGGGAAGGATGAAAGCAAAGAGAAAAATACTTATCTTGCAGTGAGCAAATCTAAAACTTGCTTTGGGGATTGGGATGGCATGGGGCATCATTGCAAGACTGGTTCATTTTGCAGAGACTATGAAGCCAGCTCTGAAATCTCTCTTGGCTTCCAATTAACAGCAGTTCTTAAAGAAGGGAGGCAGGATAATGCTGTGAATTAGGCCCAGGCCTTGGGCTTGGTAGGCTTGGCTTCCATCCTTGGCCCTGCCAACTGTTTCTTGAATGACTGGGCACGTTGCCACCCTTCTGTGCATTTCAGATGTGGCTACTGCTCTCTCTCATCAAGCGCTTTGACTTCTATGAATAAAAAGCAGAGTGAAATTTAAAAATAAAGTAGCAGTATTTTCCCTTCCTGGAAGCAGGCTTGCAGCCCTGGGTAGCTTGTTTGCTGGCTTTAATAATTAACTCATTGCTCATTATTGCAGTTCTGACAGACAGTCTGCCCTTGGCACTCGGCTGCGGCCACAGCTACTGGAGCACTTGGGAGTTCTGCTCATGGAAGAAAAAGAAATGTGCTGTAGTAAAACACAGCCAGATGTTGAGAGCGAAGGAGGGTGCCTGCTTTAGGAAGGGAACAGGAGGGAAGGAAATACAGGGCCGACTGCAACTGATCTATGAACTCCTTTGGAACGGTTGGGGAAGGGGAAGAGGAAATTTTTGGTTGGTTTGGTTTAGATCAAGTAGGCAAGGATAATACATGAGCATGAGGTAGAAGAGAGGGCTTCCACATCATGGAGCCCACCGTAGGTGATACCTGAATTTGAAAGTTCTGGTCTAAGTGCTGGTGTGGCCTCCGTGTGGCAAAGTTAATGAGCCAGAGCTGAGTTTTGTGCTAGAAACTAAATTGGTAAAGTCTGCATGCAACGTTTTGGAGCGCTGAGACGCTTGTATGTCACAGCAGGCCAGAGGTATCCAGTTAGGGGTGGGCAATTATTTGGGCCCACAGGCCACATAGGGAGTTTTGGTGAGCTGTCATAGGCCAGGTCAGCACCCTGCCCCAACTCCCTGCACACCCCTACTCACGATCCACTCCCTGCACACCCCTACTCACTGAATCCGTGACCGTTGCAAGGCTGCGTGGGCAGCAGATTGCAATTCTGCCCCAGGCCTCAGTCCCAAGATCCTGGGGTCTCCTCGGCTCTACCCACCCATCTTGATTCTGGATGCTGCTCCCCGCTGGTCTGCAGCCCCATCCCAGCCACCAAGCCAAGCACCCTGCCTGTGCTGATCCCAACCTGGGCAGATGGGGTGTGGGGCAGTTGAGCTGGGTGCCTGGGCAGTGGGACCAGGTCTGGCAGCTGCAGCAGCCAGAAAGAGCCGCCACTGCTGTGGCAGAAAGCTAGTCTGGCTGCTGCACTGCCCAGCTCTGCTGCGCGTGGGAGGGGGCGGGGGGACGGACGACTGGCCACATGTGCCATGGCCCATACTGCCCCCGCACCTGGCCTGGGCAAGACAGAGGGACTTGCCATGGGCCGGACAAAATCCCTTGGTGGGCTGGATCCAGCCTGTGGGCCATATTTTGCCCACTCCGGTATAAATTGATCTGTGGCTTGATGTTAGTGTGAGAAGTACGTCATTGGGTTTTTTTGGTGCACAGCCTTGCAGCAGGAGACTGACTCTCTCTGTCTGTTAATCTTATAATAGTTGCTGCCGTGATGTCCAGCTGCCCTGCTGAAAATGGGAAGTGCCCCAACAGTGAAATGGAAAATGGCACCCATGACATGGCCCCCTCTACGTTCAGCATGTACACCCCAGAGGAGATGGTGCAGCAGATGAAGGAGCTGATTACAGAGAATAACGAGTTAAAAGGTAAATGAAATGGAGCAGTCTGATTCTGCCTTGCATGAGTACCTTGTGTTGTGACTCACACCTTTGTTAAAATAAAAAAAAGTCTATAGGATAGAGATTCTCCACTCCATTGCTCTTTTGTGGTAATATTTTACACCCACTCAGTACTTCTTATGCATTAGTAATTACATGAGTTTCAAGAAGTGATACTTTTTAAAGTTTTTTAGCTCAGTGCTACACATAAGAAATGCATTAGGAGAGACTCTTGCTATAGCCCAGAGAGAGCAACATGTAATTCATCACATGGGTTAGAAAATGTCAACTTCATATTTGGGTGTACACACTCAAACATCATTTTTTCAGCATCTTGCAAGCTGCTCGTTCTGGAAGACCCTCCTCACTGAGGTTTATCCTCTACTTGTTAATTCATTGAAATTAGAAAACAGGAATGGATGAAATATTGAGAGTCATCTTCCTGCCCCACACCAGGATCAAGGACCCCCAAGTCATTCCTGACCAATATTTGTCTAATCTGTTCTTTAAAACCACCCATGAGGGAGATTCCACAAACTTAAAATTTTTAATAACTTAACCTATAAACCAGTGTCTTCTGGTTTCAAGGCCCTCATAGCTCTGAAAGGTCTAAGAGGTGTCAGGGATGTCCTGAGTCATTAAGGTTCAAAACTAAATAGGGTTAGGCATTGCAATCTGTGACTCCAGCTAGTAGGTCTCCCCTGAATTGGAACTGGTAGCTCAGAGGCAGTCCCCTAGGCTCCTGTATAGCAGGGGGAGAGTTAGATACCTCAAAACAAGCTCCACAAAAAACAGCACACTGAGCAGGGAGCTGACTAAGCTGGCCAATAACAAAATGCTGAGGTGAAGGATGCTTCTTAATGCAGCCAGGACCCTCCTACTACTTGGGAATTCACAGCCTGTACGCTCTGCTGAAGCTAGGTGTTTTTTTCCAAAATGGAGTAGAAGGCAACTCCTTTCTACTAGAAGTACAGACGGAGGAGGAAAAGTTGGTGCCCCTTCTGCACCTTAAACACTAGTTTGACAGAACACTAATTCAAGAAGTAGCCTTGGGTTCAGTTCTGCACCCTGCTTGAGAGGATTCAAATCCCAAAAGAGTGCCTGTACCACAAACCTACGGGCTCTTCTGGGTTGGGGATGTTGTCCAGCCTCCCTTTTGAAGGTGTTCCATTGTGCCTGGAAAGATTCACTAGGTCAGAAAGTAGGGAAGAAAAGGGTAGAGTAAGCACAACTCCCCCAAATGGTTAAGCCCAGGTAGAGGAGCTTTCCCAGGTAGAGGAGGGTCCTGAATCCAGCTCTTGCACAGCCTGGGTGAATGCTCTACACATTGAGCCATCATTCAAAAAAAAAAAAAAGACAGTGGTACCATCTCCTCTGTTCTGAAAGAAATCCATGTTCATCACTGCATTTTGCGTGGTGCCCAATCTAGTAGGCATGTTCACGGAGGGCATTTATACACATGCTCTGGGAGTTGCAGGGAGTGAGGGGGGGAATGCTTTAATTAGAATGGCTCTGAGAGCAACTCTGATTAAAGCGCCCAGAGCATCTTGTGTATCAGTGTCCCTGTGCTGAAAAATGGCAGCGGGGGTTTAACTAAAGTTTTTTGAGCAAGCTTTAGTTAAAGTGCCCCCACCGCCGTTTTTCAGCTTAGGGATGTTAATACAAGAGATGCTGGAGTACGGTAATTGCCACGCTCCAGGAGACTTGACTAATCGAGTAATTACAGTGCATTGGAGCAGCCTTGCTGCATGTGTATAGGTGCCTGGATTGCCTTCATATGAGAGGAACAAACATGTTCCAGAAAATGTGGATTCCCCACGGAGCTGGGTGCTCCAAGCTGTGTTATCCAGTCTGCAGGGCCCCCGATGGGTCTCAAAATTTGACCAGTGGGATAAGGGGGACATTGGGGTGGAATGTGACTGTGTTAATTACCACTCCCCAGCTGCCAAATTTCTGGACCGAAGGAGAGTCCTGTAGGCCAAATGACAGCATAGCCCCATGTACTAGATCAGGCAGTTCAGGGTCCATTCTGGGCTTGTGGGACTGAACCCTACATGCTGACCCTATATGGGAATCGTCCTATAGGGCCAAAAGGTTGAGCAGCACTGCCGTGTGAGATGAACACTGAGCTGTTCAGCCCTGCCAGTACATTGGAGGTGTTTCTGAACACACATTGAAGTAAAACTTTCAAGTATTTCAACATCAAGAAGGGCCTGTCTTTGAGTCTGTCAGAAGTTTCCATGCAACTAAAAATATTTGTCTTCATGTGTTGACATGGAATTTAAGGCTAAAGACAATATGTTGAGTCCTGGCAACACTATCTTTAGTATAAAGGATACTTTTTTTCTTGATTTATGATTTTTGTAAGGGTAAAAGCAGTTCGAGGTCTTTATCTGTAGTTATTAACTTTTTAAAAGAGAGAGCTGTTTTTCCTAACATTGACCCTGAGACCGTGGGATGGACTTAAATATAAACTGACCATAGATATGAAAGTAAAACAGGGCTTGCTGTTGTCTGTCAACAGAAAACTGACTAGATACAAGAGAATGGGGAAACTAACTGTCCACACTGTTTTTAAAAGCACAAAATTAACTAGGGAAAAAGTAGCAGTAATCTTAAGTAAATTTGGGATGTTTTGAGACAGAAAAGTGACTTTCAGGTTGGCAGTCTCACTCCAGTTCAGAAATCTTTGGAGTTTAGATGTACAATCCCTGACTGTGTCTAATATAACAGGTATAGTATAGTAATAGTTATCACTGCTATTGTATTATATTACTGTTATAATATAGTAATAGTTATTGCTGTTTGCATTATAATATCTTAGCCCACAAACTCTACTTTCCTTTGGACTGATCACTTTTTTAATTTTAAGAAAAAACTAACACTGCCCTTGAATACATGTGTTCTTCATACCAAAGTCAGTGGAAGCTGTGTTTTATATCTGAGGGTATAATTGGATACTAAATAATCTTTCATACAGAGTATTAAAATGTCAAGACTATCCACCCAAGTTAGAGGGGAAGGGGCAAGTTCAAGAACATGTCTGATTCTCCACTGTCTTCATCTTTTCATTGTCATTGACACTAGCACGAATTGGGTGTAGAGCTCTCCCATTCTCCTGGGGTAGTTTTGCATCCACATTGTGCAAGTGTCAGTATTTTCCCTCCAGGTGCAAGGCAGAGAAGTGAGCTCTGTGCCCTGGCATAGCAATAACCCATAGAGATAGCACAAAGTTGTGCTTTAATATTGGTAATAATAATCTTTGTTAAAACACGAGAGGTTTCCCAACAAAGTCAGCATCCTTTTGTGTTTCCTGTGTTAGTACATATGGTAAAGGAATGCCTGCTTCAGATCACTGCCCAGCTAAATAAGTTCTGCTTTTCCTTCTGGCCCAGCAGCCTCCTGTATTAGAGGCCAGATATCAGCATACACTGATGTTTGTGTGTTTGAACACTCTCTAGAAGCCATGAAACTACATAACCAAGCGATGAAGGATCGGTATGAGGAGCTCTCTGTATGGCGAGAGAAACAGAAGGAGGAGCGTGAGTTTTTTGAGTCCAAGTTCAAAGAAGCTAAAAATTGCTTACAAGCGAAGTGTGTTGAAAATGAGGAGCTGAGGAAACAACTTCAAAACTTAAAAGAGAGAAAGGAAGGGCCTGAAATGGTAATTTAAGCACCATCTATTTATTCAACTCTGTAGGTTTTTTTTTTTTAAGGAAGGGGGAGCATTCATACCACTATCATGCTGTACATTTATTTAATGTTCTGCAAAGATAACTGACTCCTTTCAGCTTTGGGTGTGTTCCACAACTCTGAAAATTAAGTCACAGGAAATAATCAGAAGTTGAAGAGTTTCAGATAAGTCACTAGCTTTCTATTCTCCACTTTGCTATTTTTGTGTGGGGGCGGTTTCTCACTCTTAACTTTTGGATTTTATTTTCTAGTTAGTTTCTATTTCTTGTGTACTCATGTTGTGCTCTTGTATTTGGATTTTCAATATCACATGGAAGGTTTTTTTGGTTAAATATTTTCATCTCATTATTTTTAAAGTCATGAAAGTAATTCTGTTCTTATTAAGTCAAACTTTGTCCTATAACACTCGTGTTTGGAGTTAGACTAAACCTTGTTTATCCCTGTTTGTAACTGAGTGGTTGGTAATGGGGCACCTAGACAGAGATTGAATGTAGTTTGTAGTGTCATGCTGGAGGATGGTAATGAAGAATCCTGTTCAAAATCCTGCTTTGTGCTCAGATTAGGCACTTGGAGAGAGATTTGCTTCTTGACACGTTTAACCTTTATTAAATTCATGCTTTCAGTCCTGAAGCAATCTCAGTGTTAGGGATGTAGAGTCTGTGTTCTTGGAGACAGATTATCCTACATCTGCCCAGTACAGCATCTTTCCTTGAAGACTCTGGTTCTAGCCACTCTTGGAGGCAAGATACTGAGTATATAGATGGATCGTGGCCTCTACCATGTAAATCAGGGGTGGGCAAAATGTCGCCCGTGGGCCAGATGCGGCCTGCCAGGCCATTCTGTCCGGCCCGCAAGGCCCTTTAAAAATTTAGAAAATTAATATATATCCGCCCCTGGCTGCCTTTCATGCAGCCCTCGATGGCTTGCCAAAACTCAGTAAGCAGCCCTCTGCCCAAAATAATTGCCCGCCCCTGATGTCAGCAGACTCAGGTGAACAGCATTTACATGCTCTGGAAGGAGAAATTTGTTTGGTGAGGCTGCTCTGGGCTTGTCCTCGGTGCCTGCTCTCAGACCAGATGAAAGCCCATGGTTCTTGAGCAGGTGCTGGGGATGAGCTCAGACCAGAAGTGAGTACGGCTGTGGGTAAGCTCCTGAGTTTGCTAAGTTATATCTCCATTGCAGCATTTAGGGCTGAGGAAGCAAACCTATTCATTTCACTTCTCAAACCCTTTTCTAAAGCAGCACTGTCCAGTCAAGGCTGGCCCCAAATTATTATTTTAAAAAAAATCTTCCATGGAGAGGCACGTTCCTTGACTTTGATTAGGTTTTTGGTTTTTTTTCCTGTGGAAACTTTGTTCAAGAAAGCAATCCAATATTCTCAAAACCACACTTGCAAATTTCGTCGTGCAGCATTTTGCCGGTGTAGAAGAGCAGACTAGTGATGAGTCTGTTTTAGTTGTCTTCACCTGTAGAGTTGAGAGGGAAATCTAGATTTTCCGGAATTCTTTCCATGTAATCAATCTCTGCTAGAGATATTGTGGTGTTTAACCTGACAAAATGTCATTTAAGCCAAGACTATTCTCCCTTTGAAAGGAATTGCCCTGATTCTAGCCCAAATTCCTTTGAGAGAGAGAGAGAGAGAGAGAACAAAACTGTCCCTATTTTTCTCGCCCTATCCTTTTACTTTATCTTCTTATTCAAGATAAATTGTAGGCAGATGACCTCATCTGCTTTAGTTGCCATGGGTCACTTATATCCTGTGGCCTCCACAGGCTATAAACTCCCAGTGCTTAGATGAGTTTTGAGAGAGAAGCTCCTTGGCTTTTGTTCTCCTGCTGACTGCTAAAAAGTTACTGCTTCCTTGCTGCAGTAGGCTCCTGCTGCCTCCTCTAAGCATAAAATCTGAGCCACAGAGAGGGGCACAGGCAGAGAAGATGGTACCGAAGGAGGGGCAGTGCCACCATAGCAGAGCCTTGGGAGCTGGGAAAGAGGCAAAGAGAAGAAATAGTTGTGGCAGGGGCTAGTTGTGGAGAGGTACCCAGTGTGCTGGAGCCAGAGGTGGGAAGAAGTACAGATGGTGGGAGGGGTTCGGTTCTACCTTCTTGTCCTTTGTACCCTTCATCATAGTGTCCAGATGCTTAAAATAGTCCTGCCTGCACTGAGAGTTGCTGCCGTGAGAGGCCAAGTTAAAAGACACTCATCCCACTGGCTTAGTTAACTAAACAACACAGTTGGGCCTAGCAGCGTAAAGAGCAGTGAACATTTAAGTCATGGGCCTAATTCTCCTCCTGCTTATACCAGGGTGGAGTAAAGTTACTCCTGCTTTATGGAGACATGGGCAAGAGGAGTATGGAGGCTTTATTTCCAGATTGTGTTACAGCCTTGCAGGAGATAGTCTCACGGCTGAGTAACCCAGTTTAATGCAGCTTGATCTCATTGATAGGGGCAAGCCCAGAGCAGTTCTTAATAGTTGTAAACTGAATTTTTGGTGCCTAATGGGATTTTAGTAAATGAAAGGGCATGTAGGATGCTGTTGTATTGTGTTTTGCCTCTGATTCTTGGCTAGCTAATATATTGTGTATTTGGCTTCTGCCCCTGGAAAGGAACTGGCACAGCTGAAGACACAGATGACACGGCTCCAGGCTGAGAAGGCAGATCTGGTCGCCATCATTTCTGAACTGCAGCTCAAGTTGAATATCTCAGGGGAGGACTCCTTTGTTGAGATCAGGATGATGGTAAGTAACAAGCCTTTCACAGCAATAGGGAGCTGTTTTGTCCATTCAAGGCTGCATATTTTTGCTTCAGGGGCTATCAGTTGGCCTGTATTAGGAATAGTAGCCATTGGGTTTAAGATAATGGGTATTTACTCGAATAATTCCTACTAGCAGTTACAGAGATTGCACAGGTAATTCTCATAGTGTTGAAAATGTACCCTAGAGTGATTAATTTTTATAGTAGAAACAATGGTATGCACTAGAAAGGCAAGAAGCACAGGAGACTTTTTTACCACTATTATATATAGGAAGTCTTTTTCCTGGGCCAAAATCCATCAAACCTCAAACCGGGTGAGTGGCGAAGTGACCAAATTTGTGGATGATAAAATTACCCCCACAAAATGATTCAAAGTGATAAAGACCAAGGCAGCCTGCAAAGAACTACAGAAGATCTGGCACGATTAAGCAAATAGGCAAATAAATGGCAGATGAAAGTCAATGTAGATAAGTGCGAAGTGATGCAAGTCAAGTTGGTCCTGAGGCTACTGCAAATGTTGGGGCACCTTAGATGCTGTAACAACCTTCCTAGGTTAGTTGAGTCGCTTTATATATTAGTGATTCTTTGGGCAAAGTGACCTGGCAGCACCCATGTCCTCTCCAGGCATGGAGCTCATCTGCCCTTTGACAGGTCCCATTTTAAGTCGTGCTGGGTGTTCATTCCCCCTCCGCCCTCACCCAGGCCAGCCCAGTTGGGGCACTGGTTTAGTTGCCAAGAACCCAACTGTGGAACAGGCTGTACTAGTTTACATGGTACCAGATAGCAGACTGAGAGGCCTGGTCTGACTTTGTGGGTTCTGTATGTGTGAATTTGCTCTTATGTGATGATCCTTTTTATACCAAAAATTTGTTATATGCAAAGTAAATTCACCCTTATGCTTTATCAGTGTGGTGGAAGCCCACAGTTGGCTGCTTTGTGCAGTGCACTGTGGGAGTGATGCACACCAAAATATAGTCTCCCATGTGGATCTGTGCTCCTCACTTGTTGTCTGCGACACGTGTTTCTGTAGTTGCCGTCCCTATTATGATAGTGCCCTGTGCTTGTATGAACTGTCTGCTGTTGGCAAGCACCAAAATTTTCTTGTAAAAGTGGGAGAAATGGGTCTGGGGGTCAGTAAGGTCGAGGTCTTGGAAAGTATCCCTATTCGTTACATTGTAAAGTAGACTCCCTTCATGTGAATTCACGTTATGCACAGTTTTCCAGGAATGCACGTACAGCAAAAAAGCAAGGGAAACCTGTACATACATTATGATGAATTCTACATTAGCTGCTACCACACAGGAAAGTTCACTAAAAATATCCTATTGGTGCTCAGCAGCCATCAAAAAGGCAAGCAAAATGTTAGGGATTGTTAAGGGAATTGTAAACAAAAGTCAAAGGATCATCATGCCCCTTCATAAATCTATGATGTGTCCACACTTTGAATACTGTGCCCAGTTTTGGTCCCCATACCTCAAAAAGGACAGAGAAGAACCAGAGAAAGGCAACAAGGATATTTAGCGGTATGGAGGGCCTTCCATATGAGGAGAGACTACAGAGGCTAAGGCTATTCCATTTAGGGGTCATAAACTAGTAGGTAATAAGTTTAAAACTAACAAAATTAAGTTCTTTTTCACACAGTATGTAATTAATCTATGGAACCCGTAGCCACCAGATGTTGTGAAAGCTGACAGTTTAGCCAGATTCAAAAATTGGACAAATGCTTGGAGGAAAGGGGCATCAGTAGCTGTTGATCATGGGAGACAGGGGTACAGCATCTGAATCAGAACTTCCTAGACCTTAAATGCTGGAAGCTGCAAGTGAGAGAGGATCCATGGAAAAAACCCTGTTCCATCTCCCTTTCAGCATCCACTCTGTGTGACACAAGATACTGGCAAAGTGGACCTATGGTTTGACCCAGTAAGTGGCAGTCCTTATGGTCTTATGTTCTTATGACCTTGGCCACTTCCATGGCAACAGGTTCTTGTCTGTAAGAAGTATTAGAAATGTGAAATTGAGAAGGGTTTTGATTAAGCCCCATTCACTGAGTTTCTAGATTTGCTAAGGAATGCTGCAAGCTGGGTGCATGGCCCTTGACTTCAAATTGGAAGGTATTGTGTTCTGGATTGGTAAAGAAAAATGGGCCTGTATGGGAGGACAGGAGAGGTATTTACTCAAAATCATCTTTAATCTTAATGACTTTGCCAGTTACTGCCTGGTTTCTAATTTACTCCTTATGGGTTAGTAACTGGGGAAGATGGTTGGGAGAGCCACTGTTCACCGTTTGAGTAAGCAGGGCACATCAGAGATTTAATTTTAAAAACTTCCAAACTAGAGATGGATTTCCAAGGCCTTGTGTACTTTTATTGTGAAGATGCAAGGTTTCCTCATCTTTCCCTGAATTTTAAAAGTGAATGACATAGAAGCATGCTCCCTGGCTGGATGAAATTTGAAACTACCAAAGCTAATACTCTTCTCCTTTAACAGGAAGGAGAAGTGAGCAGAGCTTTAAGAGAAAATCAAGATATTAATAGCCAAGGAACGAGTGACGTGGCTGCCTTCATGTATGTAGATTCTGGTTCTATTGGGAGTTTGCCTCTTTTAGACATTTTAAAGAAAATTGTCAATCTGATTAAGATGTATCAGATACTGTGCCTGAGTGCTGGACTGCCCACCCCCACTCCCCAGTTGCTGAACCTTTACTCTTCATAGATTTAGACAGCTAATACTATTACGGTTTCCAGCTTGGAGGCTGCCCAATTGAACAGCAAGCACCAGCTTACAGAATTACAAAGGGCATGACTGCTGGATTTATGGTTTGGCCTTCCCCATTACATGGGAAGATGATACACACAAGCCAGTGTGATTGGAGATGAACAAGTTGCGTTCCATAGACAGGCTTTTCTTGTGCTCCTGTTTCCAGGACATGCAGTAGTTTATGGCACTACTTCACTCAGCACACCATTAAATACTTGTTAGTCAATTAGATTATGGTCAGTGATTAAGATGGACGAGAGAAGCTCTGGTAATTTGACCATGAGACAGGCTTCACTCACGCAAGATGCCATTTGCATTGTGTTTAACGTTCAGTGTTATCATATCCTATATTCTCTGAGTTCCTCTTATCTGGTGGAGCTTAAATGTACCACTATGGCCTTATTTGCTGTGAGTTACAGCAGCTGTATTTCTAGTGTTCCTAAATCTGTAGCTTTGTTCCACAATAGAAACCTTAGAATAAGACCATTATCAGATTCAGAGATACAGGATCCTGCTTGCACTGAAGTCAAAACAGAATTAACAATGGGCACAAAAATCCCTTGGCACTGCTGACTGAAGTATGGGTGTTTGTTTGCAACATCTGACTGAACAAAATAGCCCTGCCAGTGGATGTGGGATTCTGACCTTTTCATCTCATAAGCTCACTTTGCAGTTTAAGCAACTGCTGTCTCCTGTTATAAAAGCTGGATACTTTTCAGTATTATGCCACATGATTTCTATGTATTCTGTTATATAAAGAATGTATTGTATGTGGAAATAAAGAATGTGTGTGTGTGAGAGAGAGAGAGAGAGACAGAATATGTGTGTATTTACATATACGTTCCTTGTATATGTGTTGTGTGTCATGTGTGATTAGCCAGGCATGAACTCCCATGCTACATGCAATGGGAAGATTGTGTCATATCTCTGGAAAGGTGATTTTTTTTTCTCCCCCTTGTATTTGAAGTGAGGTCTTGGATTTGATGTCATGGACTGGCTTTCCACTAGCATCATGTGACTTCAAAAGAGCATGGAGATAATATATTGCAGAGTCCAGGATTCAAAAAAGAGTATTTTTAATCAAAATTGCCTGTTTTTAATTTTTTTAAATGCCATTTTAGCTGGGGCAGGGGAAACAGTGCTGCATAGAGTTGTGAAATGTTGCATGTTTCCTTGAAGGGGTAGCAGGAGAGTGGAGGGAGCTATTTTATGAAACTCTCCATCAGGAATAACAATACTTTCAGAGCCCTGAATAAATTCATGAATATTGTTTAAGAGTTTGTTCTTTTTGCACAGACCTAATTAAATGCTAACTGCTTTTCTCTACTCTTGGTGCAAACTCTTGTGGAACAGCTGCACATAACAAGCTGTACTTGGGTTCCTGGATCTGGCACTTTAGGGGACTGCCACCCCTTTAAACTGTTGGGCAAGGCTCAGTTTTTGAGGAAGGTCAGTTTGAGGCACATGCTACGCTGCAAGAGGGCTGATGCATAGTTACATCTGAATATATGGTCCCACTCAGTTTCTCAGGCTTGATAATCTGGTGCACCCCAAATCACTAGTCACTTTTGAAAATTGCCCTGAGTTCTAAGGGACTGTAGTTAATTTGTAACTAACAGTGGGTTTGCTCAATGCAGGGACAAATCTATGGATGAAGTGAAGAATTTGGAATCTGAGGAGCTCACTGTCAGCCAGCTGCTTCATTGTCTCAGAAATGAGACTCAGCAAAGGGAGAGCCTTGAAAAGGAGCTTCAAGAGCACAAGGAGAGGTATGAAATGGGTACACTGCCATTCAGAATAGTTTTGGTTGCTACCTGCCTATAGCCAGATCTTGAATGTTTGTGTGATCTTCGTGGCAGTGCACAAGATGGAGTTTGAACAGCTCTGCAATCATGCCATTTTTCTTGGAAATGTCTTTTCCCCCACTCCACCCTCTCCTAGCAAGGGTAAATGAGAAGGAAACTTCCCTTTCTTGTCTTATTAACTCCCTTAATGCACAGTCCCTTGGGATGCATTTTTGTTGGCCTGGCTGGGTTTGAACATGCCCCAAATTAAACAAAAACTATGATATGAATATTTGAGGATATGTTTCACCCTACATGTTGCTCATACAGCTTTGCAGTTGTTCAGTGGATTATGCCATTCGTGTCATTCACTTGGTGTGGAGGTCTTGGGTCAGTCACTGTAGAAAATGAGGATGATCGTACTTGTGTTTCAGGCTAAATTCAGTCATATTTTCAAGGCTCTTGCGTACATCATTAAGGAGCTTGTTAGGAGCTCCTAGTTTTAATTCCAGATCCTAAAATGAGTTTCTCAGTGAGACCTGAATGAGGGCCTAACTCTGCTAAGTAGATTGGTGTGATTCTTCAAGTAGTGGAATTTCCTTTGTCTGAGCAGAAGCTTCTAGTTAGAAAGACCTGTCAGACATCTTACAGTATGGCACCTAAGGGAACTTAGAATTGGCTCTCAGTGGCCTTCTAGTAGAGATAACAAGCATTACCTGCATCTAAGGGACTCTCAGAAAAGTGTTAAAACCTCCCTATGTTTTGAAAATATTAATTGAAAAAAAATTGATTTAGAGCTAATCTTTGGAAGAGAGAAATATATTTATACCCATAGGGAAAGGTCTTGGAGAAACAGTTTTGATTTACACTGGCAAATGATCCCTATAGGCAGTGATCCCCATAACTGAATTTCACTGCTTTTCTTTACCGTGAACTTGTCATATAAGTATATAAATGTTTGTCATATAAGTAATATGACAAACTCATATTATTTGTATGACAGAGTAATTGTATGGCATTATAGCATATAATATACTTTATAATAAGTGTAATATTATATATTTATATAAAAGTAATATAAGTGTAGATGCGTGGGGGAGGCATAGGCACAATCTGCAGTGTGCTTATGGTTTCGAGTGCTGATGGGTTTGAGTACAGGCTTTGATCCCTTCATGGTTGGCTATACAGGCTTTGAGCCAAATTTGCTTCAGTTTTCAACATGCTTATGGCTTTGAGTTCTGACTCCTATTGGATGTTCTAATGACAGAGTATATTTACATCAACAGTGCATGATTTATGAGTACTACCCATTTTTCTCATTATCTCCTATCAAATGCACGTTGAGACTGACATCATTGGATCTTTGTGTTTCTCAGACTCCTGAAGCTGGAAAAGGCGGCTAGTGATCAACTGGAGATTGGGACTCAAACGGAATGGGAGAACGAAGAAGACAAAAGCTCAGAGACGGTAGGTGCCAGTCATCTGTGGGGGAGTGACACAAGACATAGATCCTCAGCTGTGCCCACCAAGTATGGAGCAGAGCTCAGGAACTGAACTAAAAAGCACTCTTTGAACTCTTCTGACTCCCAGCTGGTCCTCTTAAAAATTGTTCTGAATTACTGTAGCATCTAAAGACTCTAAGAGATGGTTACAGCAGGTCATGTGAAATCCCAGCCATGTCCTATTTCCCCTGACCATGCTCACTGAAGAGGAGATTTAATTGCATCTATTGCCACAAATGCCTTTACTCTCAGGTGATCCCTTCATGGCTGGCTGTACAGGCTTTGAGCCACAATGCACAGGCAGTGCACTATAAAGATCTTGATATTTAGAAAGAGGGTTATTTCTCTCCCAGAAATCATGCAATTTTGACAAGCTACATTGTCCCAAAGCCACACCCCTATCTTGAATGCAGATGCAGTCATAAATAGTCCTAATGTTTTTAATTAATGCCTCAAGTTCATATGGAGTCAGCAGAGAACAAAGCAGGAGGCTCTTTGACCAGGCTAACAGGTTGGCATCTGAATTCTGCCCAAGCTGGAACCTCCACATTGCATATTCAGCCCCAAGTACAGGGAGCTACTGAAGGTGACAAACACAGACTGTTTTGTGCAGTTTCAACCAGATGTTTTGTCCATCTCCTGATCTTATTTGGGCATCTGATGTCTTCCTGATGGCACTGGTTGTATCTCTGAAAAAAAGGAGTGGACAGCTGGGTTTCCTAAGTGTGCTGGTGCTGGCACAAGGGCTCATGTTGTTCCACCATGTCTCCAAGCTGTCTCTTCTCACCAGTGTAGATATTGAAAAAGAGTGGGGGAGTGGCATTGATCACCTGGGGCTCTGCAGGTGAAAGCCCTTGGAGATGAAGAATTACTTCTGTCACCACTCTGGATCTGACTGATGGCATCATAGTACTGCATCTACCTTTTTAAGCTATGTCATGTAGTCAGGGTAACAGTAGCTTGGAAACGGCCTCCATCCATATTCACGAGAAAAGGTTTCTTAAAGGACCCCTGTATTTGTCACTGGGCCATGTCCTAGTCTTAACTACAAAGTGCTCAAGAAGCAGTGTAGTTAAATGATGCTGAAATTTGGGTGTAGCTACTTTCTGTTAATAGGCAGTACTGGGAAGCTGGAGGTAGGGTGATATCTGAGGGGAGCTCTCTACATTGTGTTGACATTTTTTCTTTTTTCTGAGATGTGGGGTAGCCAGTTTTTCTGTGAGGCTGGCAGACTTGCTTCTCAAGAATGTTTTGACTGTGCCCACTTCTAATGGAAGTACATACCTTTTCTTTGGCCAAGTACAGTGTTCAAATGTTACCGAAGGCATCTAGCAGTCTTGTCCATAGTAAGTAACATATGCTGATGGTGTTGCTTTCACTTTTAATGCCATGGCCATTTTCTTCTCATACTTGGTTTTCTGCGAAGAAAGATGACGGCTCCTAACTTCTGACTGGTACATTCATCCTTGAGCCTGAAATATGGAATCTGATCAGATTAGTTAGTTCACTATGAAATAATCCTGCTGTTGGCTGCTGTTTTGTGGCTGTGATGGCAGAAGGATAGAAGACTCTTTTGTAGCTTTTATTGAGGTACATTGTGCTGCTGGAGGATAGAATTGGAATTGGGCTTGTAGCCTCTGCCCTTGGTGTCTCACTGATAGTTTTGGAAGAGATGGTAACAGTCATTAGTACGTGATTGTGTCCTACAGTTTTCCAACCGCTTTGACTGTTCCGCGCTTGTAGAGTAAGATGAGAAACTGAAATAACCATGGGCTAAACAGCTCTGTCACTTCAGTAGCCTGGTGAGGTAGAGGTACGATCGTCATCTAATGTGAGATATTAGGGCAGAATTTCTATGATTATTGCTAGTGGCTGCTTTAATGCTGAAGATCCACTCTAGCACATGCCCAGGCTAGGAGCATGTGGGTGGAATTACATATTTAGAAACTCCATAGATCTGCATGTTCTGCACTTGCATGTTCTTAGGGTGTTTATGTAGAAATTAGTGGTAGAGACAAATAGGCCATGGTAAGGAACAGGTCTAGTTGCTCCTCTGGCATCTACCTCCAGAAGGAAAACCGTGGATTTCTAGTCCCTAGTTTTATAGATAGAAGAATGCATTCTAGGAATTTGGATTCTGAGGTATCTTCTTCATCTAAAGTTGGAGGAGAGAACAAATGTTGCAGAACTATTTCCTTTGCCCTTGTCTTTTCCTAGGATCTTATAGCTTGTGTTATATTGTGTTATGATGGGGCTGACTGAGTCTGCAGTGCATACATAATTCCATGTCTTGTCCAAATTCAGATCATGAAAGGTGCTGGTTTTGTTAGACCCTTCAATTGGTAGGTCTCTGAAAAAATCATCTTCCAGTGACAAGTATTCCATGTGGTTTACAGTCAAGTGGATAAACAGCTCATGGGAATAGACAGCTCACTGAAATCAGTGTTTTGTCTTGTTCTGTTTTGTTTGGCTCTAATTGCATTTTGCCTTATTGTCTGCATGCACGTTTGGGGATGACTAAACTTTATGGTCCATTAACTTGAGAAAAGTTTTACCAAAATGTTTTATGTGTGATTTGAAGGCCAAATGAGAACCTGAAGCCAGAGGGTCTCCTAAGGAAGGTACTCTCTTACAGATATCTGTAGTTCTGCAAGAAATCATTCATCTTCTGGGTTTGTGCCACAGATTTCCCTAGAACCTGGAAGTGAATGGAATTACTGTTTGTTGAACCCTTTCAGAAATATTGTAGCTAAAGGCTTCCTGTTTATGTCGCACCAGTATGTTCTATATCAAAGAATGTAGTGTGTATGGAAAGACTGTTTGGGTTGAGGTTTTTTGCTTGGGTTCAGGTACAATGCAGACATCTGATAAAATCTAGCAACTCCCTACCTCCTGCTACAGCCCTCAGATGAAAATCGAAGAGGCATGAAAAGGGGGCATACCTCACGTTACTTCATGCTGAGCCAACATTCAAGTACCTTCTGATGTTCTACATCTGCTGTCACCTATGTGAAAGTAGCTTATTGATGATAGCAAGTTTCAGGTCTGCTTGGGGATAACTTGTTAACCTATAACAAACAAGCATATTGTATCAGAGGCTGATTCCAATCACTAATTAAATCTTTTTTGGGGGGTGGGGTGCATCTTTAAATTGTAAATTCTTTCAGATGGGAACATACCACCTTTTCTGTTTGAACAAGACCTAGCACATTATGGCCACTATTGTAAATTTTATAAGATGCTTGTATCTGTCAGATATTGTGGGGAATGTTTTGGGTTTTTTTTCCCTCCCCATTTTACAAAAGTTTGGGGTGTTTAAAATTAGGATTCAACTATAGCAGGAATACTTAGTAGTTGTGAAGCCTTTGACAGGGATTCCCTTATTAAACACGGAGCCTACTGATGTTGAAAGTTGTGTGCTGTTCTTGCAGGAGAACAGTTATTGCCTGAGGTAAGCCTCTGACTGTTTTTCAGTTATTCTGTATTACATTGTCTGAGTGTGTGCAATTTTTCCTTCTCAATAATAGGTTGGTAGTGAAATAGAAACTCTGAATCTGCAAGTGTCTGCTCTCTTTAAAGAACTCCAGGAGGCTCACTCTAAATTGAAAGAAGCTGAGCTGATTCAGAAGAAGCTTCAAGAAAAGTAAGGCTCAGGTGTTTGATTGTACTGATGATGATTTTCAGCATTTATAGCATCTTTCTCCTTTGGAGCTCAACTAATTATATCAACATTAACTTGCAAGCTCTGTGCCAGTTCTTGGAGGTGGGAATATATTAGTTGGGGAATCAGAATCACAGAAACATGGTGGCTCTTATAAGGATTGAGACAGCCTAGTGAATTGGACAGAGCTGGAAATCAAACCCAAAAGGCCTAGTTTTCAGGTTGAGTGGACGCATCTATACGAGACACTAGAAGCGCAGACTAATTCTACTGTGCATTATCACGTCATGGTGAAAGCTGTGCTAATGTGCAGTAGAATTAGTCTACAGTGCATTGGCATCATGTAAAAAGTATGCACTGGCACTCCTGTGCAGTATCGTTGATTATGGCGTGTTTAGTACCTGTTATTACAGGTACTAAACTCAATGTACAATAGTTACAGCATGTTCGTGCACATGTAGACATGTCCCATCACACTGTTCTGAGGCTAAAGGGGACCTGTAAAACAAATGCAAATCTGCCCTCCCAACCCCACCTGCAAACAGATTTAAATTCTGGAGAAAACCCCAAAAAGCCAAATCTAGCCTTATTCAAATGAACTCTTGGTTCTTTTGAAAATCAGACTTATTTAGATGCATAAAAAGAGGCTATCAATGTAGGCACTTATTTTTTGAACTTTCAGACAAGCTCCAATCTCCTTGTGAATGTATAATCTGAGGAAACGAGGCTTTGGTTCTCTAGCTTTATCTTCTGATGTCTGTGCATGGGTTTTTCTTTCATCACTCTTCATAAAACAAGCTTTGTGGGTAAATTTAATCGCAACTAAAGATTTGCTTTGTATGATGCCCATTATGACAACTCCGTCAAGAGAGTGAGATGGGGAAATATAAGCACTCTCCTTTTTTCTTCTGTCAGGTGTCAGATTCTTGAAAGAAAAAGCGCTGCTGTGTCAACAGATCAGGATGAGAAGCAGCAGCTCTTGTACACCATCAAGAAGCTGGAGCTGCAGGTGGAGAGCATGCAGTCAGAAATTAAGCTGGAACAAGCCAAAACACAAGAAGAAAAGTGAGTGTGAAACAGTGCTGTGCTTTGAAGAAATGGGGTCAGGGTAAAGGGAAAAACTACAGAGAAAAAAAAGTTCAAAATGGAGCTGAACCTCAATAATTGCTGTGTGCGCTCATATGTTCTTTTTCATTAAACAGCCATGTGCTGCTGGAGGTGAGCTGGTGTTGGATCTCCTCAGTCTGGGAGGTTGGAGTCTCTGCAGTAAGCCCAAACTGGAGCTTCTCGTGCAGAGTCTCAAACTTGGGGGAAATCAAGTTTTGAACTCTGCCATGTGGTGATCTCTAGCATATCCAAACAAATGAGACAGATGCACAGGGAGAGAGACTTATAACGCAGTAGCATAATTGGAGGCGTGTGACCAGGGCAACAGCTCCTGGAATCCATTTTGAGGGAGGGCAAGTATAGCAGTGATAACTGCTGCTGCCCCAGCTACTGCCTCTGCGCTTGGTGTCAACGTTGCTTGTTACACCTCTGGTATACAACATAGAAGTGTAAAGCAAAGGATATGATTGCAGCACACAGCATGTGCATTACACAACTAGGGAGGAAAAGGTAGGGTGAGGCTGAGATGAAAATACTGCCGGGTAAGGGGAAGCAGAGGGTGGAGCAAGCAGCCAATCAGCAAAGAACTTGACAGACAGTTTTCTCAGCCATAAAAAGTTCTCTGCATATCAGCTGGGGCTCATTCTGCTTCTGGTGGATTAAACCTGGGGGAAAGACAGGTTTGTTAGAGGTGAAAACAATGTGAAAGTGGGAACAGGTAGAAAAATTTAGCAAAAAATGAAGATGGTAGAGGGATCAATACAGACCTTTTTTTTTTCCCTCCCTCTCCTCCCCCCACCCCCCTTCAACAGAACAAAGTGTGCTGCCTTGCAGGAAGCATACAGCAAGCTCCTTCCTGAATTCACTGATGCATTGAGCACAGTTGAAGAACTGAAAAGCAAAGAGGTAATTTGGTCATGAAAAGAAACTACAGTGATTTTGGGGGGGGGGCAGAGAATCTGTAATAACAATTCTGTGACTGAGAGCTTCAGTTTGCTGTCTAGACCACCTGCCAGAGCACTGTAGACTTTTGTGATCATTGGCAAAGGCAGACCTTGAAGTCTCCTGTTCCAGGAAATACAGGTGTCACCATTTCAATCTTCCCTCTGCTGTGCTAGTGCTGATCTCTGCGTTAGGCTGTCATTAGTGTTCCACATTCTCAGTTTTTATTTAAAAAAAAACAAAATCTGGGAATTTTTCAGGGTTTCTCTTCAAAACATAAAAATTGGGATGAAATCAGGCTAAAGGGAAAAAATCAGTTTAAATCAAGGAAAAATCAGCCATGAGGGAGGGAGGAAGTAAGGCTGGCACTAGGGAAGGGGCAGGGGTGCAGTGAAGCCCATCGGCTGCTCCTGGGGCTACAGCAGGGAGCAAAGTGGAGGGAGCTGTCAGTGGGTGCAGGGTGGGGGGCACGGCTCTTGTTACACGCCCCCCGGGAGGGCTGCAGGCTGGGGGGCTGTGCTGGGCTCTTCCCAGGGGGGCACATGTCCCGGGATCTGCGTGCAGGATAGGCTCTTCCAGGTGCTCTGAGCGGGCTGCAGCCTGGTGCTGGGGCCGGCAGTAGCACCGGGTTCTTCCCAGCACTTGGGGTAGGCGGCAGCACCGGGAGGGGGACCCGACCCCAACCCCTGCACCTCCTGCCCTGCCCGGGTTAAGAGCCGGGAGCCCTGTGGCCCCAGATAACGGCTTCAGCCTTGTGCCAAGCACCCAGGTCCAATCCCCTGCCAATGGGAGTGGAGCTGGGCTCTCCCGCCTGCCCCACTCTGCCCCAGGCGGGGCTCAGGGCTCCCAGCACCTGGGGCAGGGCCAAATCCAGAGCCGCCGGGGTGCAGGTAGGACCTGCCTGCCCTGGGTGCAATTCCCATGGCCCAGCCTGCCCTGTCCGGGGTCAAAGCCAGGAGCCCCGTGCCCCCAGGTAGTGGCTCTGGCCCCCATCCCCCAGCCCCCATTTGGCCACCACCACCCCCTCGCCCCTCCCCCCGGTCCACATGTGGCTGCATCCAGCTGGAAATCCTATGCCTCAGGCAGCCAGCACAGTGGCACTTCTAGCTTACTGACACCACCCGTTTTTCAGTTCAAATCCCTCTTAACCAGTACAAGTGGGGAACGGGCCATTCCCCACTTGTGCTGGCTAACAGGGATTTGAACTGAAAAACTGGTGTAAATCAGTAAAAACCAAATGACTTAAAAATAAATAAATAATCAGGGAATTTAGCAGTGAAAATCAGTAAAAACCAAGAATGCGGAACACTTGCTGTCATCTACAAGAGTGTATTGCATTTATATGCATCCTGGATAACAGCATAATTCACTTAACTGCAAAACACATTGCTAGTCCCAGTTCTTTCCGTTGCTTACATGATAACAAACACTGGTTATCAGCATATCCATTAAGGGCATAGAACCTCACAACTCCACTGCCTATTTTGTAATGTAAGTGTATGCACTTAAAGAGCGTATCCCCACAAGCGGGAACGTGCATTTCCTCGGGAACTAACAGCAGCAGCAGGGGGCCTCCCAGGGCTACAGCAGCAGTGATGCAGGTGCACAGAGCCTGGCCAGCAGCCAGAGCCTACCTCTGGCCAACCAGGCTCTGGTTTGGGGCAATTCATGCTGCATTGCCTTGCTTTTTTGACCGCATTTGGGTTTTTTTGACACTGGTGTCATAAAAGCTCACCACAGCGCTGTGAATGCATATACATGTGATGTATGTGCTTTGCAGCGCTGCAGATAGGGGCCAGGGGTTGCACTTACATTGTGCTATTTGGTGCAGAAACTGTGAAGGGGGAAGCAGCAGTGCCTCCGTTATGAGAAGTCTTAAAAAGGATGGGAGCTGGTCAGTTGTGAGATTGTGCTCCCTTTCATTTTCAAGGCTCAATTCTAAAAAGTATATGACTGGAACAACTCCCAGGAGGTCAGCTAGTCTAGTCCCCTGTTTAATGCGGGATCATCCTTGCCTAAGCCATCCCAGCCAAGTGTTTGTCTAACCTGCATTTAACATCCAGTGATGGCAAGCAATTCTAGTGCCTTTCTAAGTAGGTTTCTAGTAGGAGCTTCAAAACTGACTAGCTCTGGTTCCTTTCAAACCTCTAATAGCAACACTGACATAGCTGTGTACATTGTTAACATTACACTTGCAGTAAGTACATACTCTGGGAAAGCACATAGCCTTTTTTGAATCACAAAGATGATTTAGTTTAACAGGGTACATTATGCCACATGCATCTACTTGAGCCATTCTAAATTTACCCACTAGAGAGCAATAGTGCAGTCATGTTTCTCTTGCATACGCACTAGTCTGGATAGTTTGCTCGATTTGTTTTTTGGGTTTTTTTTCCTTCCAAACCTGGGAGCCTGACATTAGTATCAATATATCAGTGTAATCTTAGCACAGTGAGCTATTGTCCATAACTAGGATTCATCGCCATGACGTACAATATATGCTGCAACAAGTGCAATGAATGGAGGAGTTCAGTTGCACTTTATCTCTGAATTGGCTTGTGTGTTGTTTAAGAGACCTTGCCATTCTGGCAAGGAAAAATCCATTGTAGCCTATATCATGCCACAAAGGAACTACTTAAACCAGTGTGAAGCAGAATGCTTGCAGTATGAATTTTAAATGAAATGTTGCTCAAGGCAATAGTGATGATAGCTGACTTGTACACCTGGGACCTGGAACTCTCAGGGAGCTGGGAGAGGTTTCTTTAAAAAGGCCACTTGACTGATCACAATCACTTTTCCTTGCAGTCAGAGAGAGTGGAGAAGGTGGTGGTAGAAGAACTCAATAAAAAGCTAGAGCTGGCAGAGAAGGCTTTGGCTACAAAACAGCTTCAACTGGATGAAATTAAGCAGACCATTGCTAAGCAAGAGGAAGACCTTGAAACCATGGCTGTCCTCCGGGCTCAGGTACTTCAGAAAACTCGAGGAGGCTTGGATAGTTCCCCCTGTCCAGAAGCTGGAAGAATATACTTAATGCTTCAAGCCTTTGCTCTGAGTGCATGCCTCCACTTTTGTTAATAGATAGTATTCCCTTTTTTCATTTGATCTTGCAGATTTCTCTAGAATCTGTATTTGGGTGAATTCCCAAGTCTGTTCCCTTTAAGAGAAGGCAGTTGTAGGAACTACTGGAGTTTGAATTCTGAAGCAGAGTTTGGCACCATAGATAAAATGTTAGATAATGTGACTAGTGTAATTACTGGCCTCCCATAGGCTTAAGATAGCTGCATTATCATCAGTGGGCATCTCTACTACCAGTTTCTGTCAGATTTGCAACAAAGAGCCAATAAGAAGTCTGGCCTTGTGATTAAGGAACTCTTGGTTCTTTTTCTGGCCCTACTACATACTTCCTGTGTAACCTTGGTCATGTCATTGACTCGTTCTCTTTCTTCACATCACAGGCCTCCAGTGACAAGGATGCTTTCTTCCCCCACCTTTTCTGTGTAGACTGCCGGCTCACTGATCTGTGACTGCTTAGGAATATGTGCAGCCTTTTGCAAAATGCTGGCCCTGATTCTGGTTGGGACCCGTAGCACTACTTTCTTTGTGCCTGCTAGAGTTTTAGTCTTTGGCATATGGCATAACGTGTACCAGGAGGATTAGAGCTGTTGTAAGGGCACAGTGATGAATGTGACTCTATTTCCTTTTCTGACCAGATGGAGCTTTATTGTTCTGACTTCCATGCTGAGAGGGCAGCGAGAGAGAAGATTCATGAGGAGAAGGAGCAGTTGGCTGTCCAGCTGGCATACCTGCTAAAAGACCAAAGCAACCTTGAAGATCTTGGCAGGTAAAAGGCACTGCTGGCTGGGATGTCTTTGTATCATCTTGTCAGGTATCCAGGTTGTAACTGTATTGGTCTAGAGGCAAGAGGAATCAGAACTCATGGTAGAGGTGATATCTTTTATTAGACCACCTAGAACAACTAGCAGCGGTACAAGGTGTCCCACTGCTAGTTGTCCCCAGGGAACCAAACATCCACACTCATCTGGACGCAGCCTTAGAGACTTAAATGCTTCTGCCTGGTTTCAGACCAGCACAGACTACCACCATTGTCCTCAGATTGTACTTTAGGAAGGGTGTTTACTCTGGTGTCTTGGTTAAATTTCCATTTGGATAATATATACTCTGTCTACTCTAAATTCTGTCACCATCCGCCACATTTTAATATAGTTTTCCATGGTATAACTGAGTGCAGAAACTAGTCATTCTGTGATTAGTGGTTATGTGTTTCACCAAAGCTAAGAACTTGAAAACCAAGATCTCTTTGCAAACATTACATGTGAATGCATCCTGCTCTCCTGCAGGACATGGAAGACATTTACCCCAGAATGCTTTCCTGTATAACTTGCCTTTTACACTTCAAATAGACTTTCAGTTATGTTAAACAATTTAAAGTCCTTAGAATGTTCCAAAGAATCAAATCCAATCCTCAGAGGTGTTTAAGTGCCTAACTCCTATTGACTCCCAGAATTTGATAGGATCCCAGTTCAGTGGGAGCTAGGAACCATCTACCTTTGAGGATCTGGACTCGATTTCTGGTCTGTAAGGCAGTATGAGTTAATGCAGGGGTCAGTAAACTAAGGCCTTTGGGCCTATTAATCAGTCTCATCCATCTGATCTGCAAAGCCCAAATGTTGGCAGCATTTTGGTGGTTGTCAACAGCAGGATGAGGGGGTATTCTTCAATAAGGTGTGTTCATATTGATGGGAAGAAACAGTGGCCAGGTAGGAAGAACTGGCTGGCTTGGGACCAAGCAACATTATTTTGGCCCACTGCTCCTAAAAGATTGCTTGAATTAATGCAGTTCTGGGTGACCAGATCTACTGCAGAACATTGTGACACCATCTTCTGTCTGACCTGGTGTAACATCAAACAGGAGTCTCTTCCTCATAGGTTTTTTCACTGTATTTGAAAGCAGGTGCCTCACCCCTTCTTTCATCTCTGCAGAAATTCTCTGGTGGAAATGCAAAGTCGGCATGGAGCAAGAACCTCGCTAGATCGAGAACGTTTGCCTCATCTTGTTCGAAGAGGTAAATCTAAGAGAACTTTTGGATCAGGCTCTGAAATCTAGCCCTGCTGTGCCTAGTACAAACTAGCTTTGTGTTATGCCAGGGGCAGAGCGGACAACACAGAGTACTTTCAGGACTGCTCTGTCTTTGCCCAGCTGCTTGCTTGGGCATTTTGAGAGCTGCTGATTGGACAGAGGGTGCAGCACTCCTGTGACAGCACAGCAGTTCATTCTAGCATAATTTCCTAGTGCTAAATTCATGCTTGCACAATGGAGTAAAAATGGGGCCTAATAGTGAACAGTCTTTCATTTGCTTTATTGGCAGGAACTGGTGGTCAAGACTGGCAGCAATCGAATATTCCAATGCATTCTTGCCCCAAATGTGGAGAAATTCTCCCGGACATTGACACGCTTCAGATCCACGTGATGGACTGCATCATCTGAATGCTGGCCAACAGCTCCTCACAGAGGGGAATTTTTTCACCTGCCAAGCAAATAGATTTTTTTTCTGCTAGAACAGGATCCAATTCTATTCCAAAGAAAGTCTTATAGGGTATTTTTCCCCCATTGGGTTCAGTGAAAGCCTTCACTCTGACCCTTCTTCACACCTCTGGTTGGCTGTTCCTGTTTTAATTTGCTCTAGGATGAGACTATTTATAGTCTAAAATGAATAACTGTTGTAAAGAACTCCATGTATATTTGCAGCAGTGGAAGCCTTATGTAACCTTCACCTCACAAGCTTCTCATCCTGATAGTTGATAGTCAGTTATGACTGAGGAAGATTTATTGAACCTAGCTGAATGTATGCAGTCAAAGGGGAGATGAAGATGCACACTTTTTGTAAGTTTGAAAACTAAAGTGGTGATAAGTTTAACTAGGGAAAACTCAATCGTGTTGGAGAAGCTTTTAATAAAATGAAATAGTTTTGTATGACACATTTGGAACACATCTTGCTCTTTCTCCAAGTAGCAGTTTTATTGTGGCGCCTTTAACTGTGTAAATTTAGTGTAGAATACTTGATGAGACATATACGTTTCGCTTTGCTTTACTCAGATAGGAGCAAAGTGCAAGATAAATCGGTTGGGCCTGCAATATATATATACACTGGTATATGTCACTTGGTTTTATAGAAAAAGTCCTAGTTTAAAATGTGCAGCTGTAATGATTCACTTGAAGTTGTACAGTAGCATTCAAAATTATTTTGCTGAAAAGAGTTGGCACAGCTATAACCTGACTGGAAGAGACTTATCTGGCTTTCTCATTTACAGAACAAAAAATAAATCTGTTTCAAAATACAGAAACCAAGTCTGCTTGTAGATATTTTAGTTGCCTTTTTATTCAGGTGCACATGCAATCTGAAAATCCACACACACTGCACAAGTGCATATGCATTGGATTAATTCAATTGTGTCAGCAGTGCCTAAATTCCTAGTTTACATAGTGATGTAATAAAAGTGCTCTCAACCAGGGTGCCATGTCAGAACAGCCTTGACTTGAGGGGCTGAGCTTGCGGGGGCTGAGCTAGAATCTCACCATGACCGGCTGCTCTTTCTTGCTGTTGTGTGGAATTACCCCTGAAACCTAGAAAACGTGACATCAAAAAGTGAAGTGGAAATGCTCATCAAATGATGTTAAATATACCTTTTTCATCCAAGCATCTTGGGTCTCTTCACCAGCACTGACGGTGACAATTCTTGGCATGGGGTTTTAGTTTGCTTTTGTTTTACAGATGGAGAAACCACCATGCAGGGAACTTTCATCCCCAGGTTCACTCATAGCAATCACTACAGCCCAGGCTGCCTAGCTCCCAATCCCTTGCTTTTTAAAAATATGAAAAATATATGGGAGCTGGGCAGCCTGGGTTGTAGTAGTGATTGCTATGAAAAAGGTAAAAAGTCTGTGCAGGGTAAAGGTTTGTGAAATTTCAGTTTGCTCTGTCTGAGTTTTGAGCAATTACCTTTCCTTAAATGCTAAAAATGACTACCCAAGAAACATCATGGATTTCTACTACTGCAGTTAAAGTGACTTGAAACCAACACTTACTAGTCTTGCATCCAGATTTCACTTTGAGGGACTTTAGCCAAAAACATGGATGATATTATGTTGGTATTGACTAATGCCTCTTTAGAGTCATAGCATCATAGAGAAGTGGGGCTGGAAGGGACCTCCAGAGGTCATCTAGTCCAATCCCCTGCCTGAGACAGGATCATCTCTATCCAAACCATTCCATATAAACCGTAATTTAAACTCTACATAAGACTACCTTCAATCCTGACACAACATAAACCTAACACCCTAACCTGCCACAGGTAAAGGAGGGAATCATGGCAGCCAACATCCTGCTTCTGTGAAATGTCAATATGTGCTCGGTGGGTCCTGGGTAGAGAGACATGGCCCCCTGCTACAGAGGAAGGCAAAACCCCCCACAGTCCATACCAATCTGACTGTGGGGTAAAATTCCTTCCTGACCCCAAATCTGGTGATCTGTCTGACCCTGAGGGGAGGGGCAAGAGCCTCTAGCCAAGAACCTCAGGCTTTAGTCCTAGGAGCATTGGCACACCCCTCTTTGACAAACTAGGCTTAATCCTAACCAACTAGGCCACATCCAGATGAGCAGGAATATGCATTTTCCCAAGGGGCAAGTAACAGTGGCATGCCTTGTGTCACTGCTGCTTGCCCCTGGGGAACGCTGGGCCGTGTGTTCTCTGCCATGCAGTGGGTTACCCTGGGTGGGGTACGGGAGGCTGGGGCCAGGAACTCTGGTGGCCCCAGCAGCCCTACCTGGGGTCCTGGCGGCCTTGGGGAGCTGCAGCCACAGCACTCCTGCAGCAGGGAGGC
>NW_005842018.1:2074353-2083425 GCF_000455745.1 Alligator sinensis | reverse complement strand
GCCACCACCCCCCCGCCCCCATTTGGCCACCACCACCCCCTCGCCCCTCCCCCCGGTCCACATGTGGCTGCATCCAGCTGGAAATCCTATGCCTCAGGCAGCCAGCACAGTGGCACTTCTAGCTTACTGACACCACCCGTTTTTCAGTTCAAATCCCTCTTAACCAGTACAAGTGGGGAACGGGCCATTCCCCACTTGTGCTGGCTAACAGGGATTTGAACTGAAAAACTGGTGTAAATCAGTAAAAACCAAATGACTTAAAAATAAATAAATAATCAGGGAATTTAGCAGTGAAAATCAGTAAAAACCAAGAATGCGGAACACTTGCTGTCATCTACAAGAGTGTATTGCATTTATATGCATCCTGGATAACAGCATAATTCACTTAACTGCAAAACACATTGCTAGTCCCAGTTCTTTCCGTTGCTTACATGATAACAAACACTGGTTATCAGCATATCCATTAAGGGCATAGAACCTCACAACTCCACTGCCTATTTTGTAATGTAAGTGTATGCACTTAAAGAGCGTATCCCCACAAGCGGGAACGTGCATTTCCTCGGGAACTAACAGCAGCAGCAGGGGGCCTCCCAGGGCTACAGCAGCAGTGATGCAGGTGCACAGAGCCTGGCCAGCAGCCAGAGCCTACCTCTGGCCAACCAGGCTCTGGTTTGGGGCAATTCATGCTGCATTGCCTTGCTTTTTTGACCGCATTTGGGTTTTTTTGACACTGGTGTCATAAAAGCTCACCACAGCGCTGTGAATGCATATACATGTGATGTATGTGCTTTGCAGCGCTGCAGATAGGGGCCAGGGGTTGCACTTACATTGTGCTATTTGGTGCAGAAACTGTGAAGGGGGAAGCAGCAGTGCCTCCGTTATGAGAAGTCTTAAAAAGGATGGGAGCTGGTCAGTTGTGAGATTGTGCTCCCTTTCATTTTCAAGGCTCAATTCTAAAAAGTATATGACTGGAACAACTCCCAGGAGGTCAGCTAGTCTAGTCCCCTGTTTAATGCGGGATCATCCTTGCCTAAGCCATCCCAGCCAAGTGTTTGTCTAACCTGCATTTAACATCCAGTGATGGCAAGCAATTCTAGTGCCTTTCTAAGTAGGTTTCTAGTAGGAGCTTCAAAACTGACTAGCTCTGGTTCCTTTCAAACCTCTAATAGCAACACTGACATAGCTGTGTACATTGTTAACATTACACTTGCAGTAAGTACATACTCTGGGAAAGCACATAGCCTTTTTTGAATCACAAAGATGATTTAGTTTAACAGGGTACATTATGCCACATGCATCTACTTGAGCCATTCTAAATTTACCCACTAGAGAGCAATAGTGCAGTCATGTTTCTCTTGCATACGCACTAGTCTGGATAGTTTGCTCGATTTGTTTTTTGGGTTTTTTTTCCTTCCAAACCTGGGAGCCTGACATTAGTATCAATATATCAGTGTAATCTTAGCACAGTGAGCTATTGTCCATAACTAGGATTCATCGCCATGACGTACAATATATGCTGCAACAAGTGCAATGAATGGAGGAGTTCAGTTGCACTTTATCTCTGAATTGGCTTGTGTGTTGTTTAAGAGACCTTGCCATTCTGGCAAGGAAAAATCCATTGTAGCCTATATCATGCCACAAAGGAACTACTTAAACCAGTGTGAAGCAGAATGCTTGCAGTATGAATTTTAAATGAAATGTTGCTCAAGGCAATAGTGATGATAGCTGACTTGTACACCTGGGACCTGGAACTCTCAGGGAGCTGGGAGAGGTTTCTTTAAAAAGGCCACTTGACTGATCACAATCACTTTTCCTTGCAGTCAGAGAGAGTGGAGAAGGTGGTGGTAGAAGAACTCAATAAAAAGCTAGAGCTGGCAGAGAAGGCTTTGGCTACAAAACAGCTTCAACTGGATGAAATTAAGCAGACCATTGCTAAGCAAGAGGAAGACCTTGAAACCATGGCTGTCCTCCGGGCTCAGGTACTTCAGAAAACTCGAGGAGGCTTGGATAGTTCCCCCTGTCCAGAAGCTGGAAGAATATACTTAATGCTTCAAGCCTTTGCTCTGAGTGCATGCCTCCACTTTTGTTAATAGATAGTATTCCCTTTTTTCATTTGATCTTGCAGATTTCTCTAGAATCTGTATTTGGGTGAATTCCCAAGTCTGTTCCCTTTAAGAGAAGGCAGTTGTAGGAACTACTGGAGTTTGAATTCTGAAGCAGAGTTTGGCACCATAGATAAAATGTTAGATAATGTGACTAGTGTAATTACTGGCCTCCCATAGGCTTAAGATAGCTGCATTATCATCAGTGGGCATCTCTACTACCAGTTTCTGTCAGATTTGCAACAAAGAGCCAATAAGAAGTCTGGCCTTGTGATTAAGGAACTCTTGGTTCTTTTTCTGGCCCTACTACATACTTCCTGTGTAACCTTGGTCATGTCATTGACTCGTTCTCTTTCTTCACATCACAGGCCTCCAGTGACAAGGATGCTTTCTTCCCCCACCTTTTCTGTGTAGACTGCCGGCTCACTGATCTGTGACTGCTTAGGAATATGTGCAGCCTTTTGCAAAATGCTGGCCCTGATTCTGGTTGGGACCCGTAGCACTACTTTCTTTGTGCCTGCTAGAGTTTTAGTCTTTGGCATATGGCATAACGTGTACCAGGAGGATTAGAGCTGTTGTAAGGGCACAGTGATGAATGTGACTCTATTTCCTTTTCTGACCAGATGGAGCTTTATTGTTCTGACTTCCATGCTGAGAGGGCAGCGAGAGAGAAGATTCATGAGGAGAAGGAGCAGTTGGCTGTCCAGCTGGCATACCTGCTAAAAGACCAAAGCAACCTTGAAGATCTTGGCAGGTAAAAGGCACTGCTGGCTGGGATGTCTTTGTATCATCTTGTCAGGTATCCAGGTTGTAACTGTATTGGTCTAGAGGCAAGAGGAATCAGAACTCATGGTAGAGGTGATATCTTTTATTAGACCACCTAGAACAACTAGCAGCGGTACAAGGTGTCCCACTGCTAGTTGTCCCCAGGGAACCAAACATCCACACTCATCTGGACGCAGCCTTAGAGACTTAAATGCTTCTGCCTGGTTTCAGACCAGCACAGACTACCACCATTGTCCTCAGATTGTACTTTAGGAAGGGTGTTTACTCTGGTGTCTTGGTTAAATTTCCATTTGGATAATATATACTCTGTCTACTCTAAATTCTGTCACCATCCGCCACATTTTAATATAGTTTTCCATGGTATAACTGAGTGCAGAAACTAGTCATTCTGTGATTAGTGGTTATGTGTTTCACCAAAGCTAAGAACTTGAAAACCAAGATCTCTTTGCAAACATTACATGTGAATGCATCCTGCTCTCCTGCAGGACATGGAAGACATTTACCCCAGAATGCTTTCCTGTATAACTTGCCTTTTACACTTCAAATAGACTTTCAGTTATGTTAAACAATTTAAAGTCCTTAGAATGTTCCAAAGAATCAAATCCAATCCTCAGAGGTGTTTAAGTGCCTAACTCCTATTGACTCCCAGAATTTGATAGGATCCCAGTTCAGTGGGAGCTAGGAACCATCTACCTTTGAGGATCTGGACTCGATTTCTGGTCTGTAAGGCAGTATGAGTTAATGCAGGGGTCAGTAAACTAAGGCCTTTGGGCCTATTAATCAGTCTCATCCATCTGATCTGCAAAGCCCAAATGTTGGCAGCATTTTGGTGGTTGTCAACAGCAGGATGAGGGGGTATTCTTCAATAAGGTGTGTTCATATTGATGGGAAGAAACAGTGGCCAGGTAGGAAGAACTGGCTGGCTTGGGACCAAGCAACATTATTTTGGCCCACTGCTCCTAAAAGATTGCTTGAATTAATGCAGTTCTGGGTGACCAGATCTACTGCAGAACATTGTGACACCATCTTCTGTCTGACCTGGTGTAACATCAAACAGGAGTCTCTTCCTCATAGGTTTTTTCACTGTATTTGAAAGCAGGTGCCTCACCCCTTCTTTCATCTCTGCAGAAATTCTCTGGTGGAAATGCAAAGTCGGCATGGAGCAAGAACCTCGCTAGATCGAGAACGTTTGCCTCATCTTGTTCGAAGAGGTAAATCTAAGAGAACTTTTGGATCAGGCTCTGAAATCTAGCCCTGCTGTGCCTAGTACAAACTAGCTTTGTGTTATGCCAGGGGCAGAGCGGACAACACAGAGTACTTTCAGGACTGCTCTGTCTTTGCCCAGCTGCTTGCTTGGGCATTTTGAGAGCTGCTGATTGGACAGAGGGTGCAGCACTCCTGTGACAGCACAGCAGTTCATTCTAGCATAATTTCCTAGTGCTAAATTCATGCTTGCACAATGGAGTAAAAATGGGGCCTAATAGTGAACAGTCTTTCATTTGCTTTATTGGCAGGAACTGGTGGTCAAGACTGGCAGCAATCGAATATTCCAATGCATTCTTGCCCCAAATGTGGAGAAATTCTCCCGGACATTGACACGCTTCAGATCCACGTGATGGACTGCATCATCTGAATGCTGGCCAACAGCTCCTCACAGAGGGGAATTTTTTCACCTGCCAAGCAAATAGATTTTTTTTCTGCTAGAACAGGATCCAATTCTATTCCAAAGAAAGTCTTATAGGGTATTTTTCCCCCATTGGGTTCAGTGAAAGCCTTCACTCTGACCCTTCTTCACACCTCTGGTTGGCTGTTCCTGTTTTAATTTGCTCTAGGATGAGACTATTTATAGTCTAAAATGAATAACTGTTGTAAAGAACTCCATGTATATTTGCAGCAGTGGAAGCCTTATGTAACCTTCACCTCACAAGCTTCTCATCCTGATAGTTGATAGTCAGTTATGACTGAGGAAGATTTATTGAACCTAGCTGAATGTATGCAGTCAAAGGGGAGATGAAGATGCACACTTTTTGTAAGTTTGAAAACTAAAGTGGTGATAAGTTTAACTAGGGAAAACTCAATCGTGTTGGAGAAGCTTTTAATAAAATGAAATAGTTTTGTATGACACATTTGGAACACATCTTGCTCTTTCTCCAAGTAGCAGTTTTATTGTGGCGCCTTTAACTGTGTAAATTTAGTGTAGAATACTTGATGAGACATATACGTTTCGCTTTGCTTTACTCAGATAGGAGCAAAGTGCAAGATAAATCGGTTGGGCCTGCAATATATATATACACTGGTATATGTCACTTGGTTTTATAGAAAAAGTCCTAGTTTAAAATGTGCAGCTGTAATGATTCACTTGAAGTTGTACAGTAGCATTCAAAATTATTTTGCTGAAAAGAGTTGGCACAGCTATAACCTGACTGGAAGAGACTTATCTGGCTTTCTCATTTACAGAACAAAAAATAAATCTGTTTCAAAATACAGAAACCAAGTCTGCTTGTAGATATTTTAGTTGCCTTTTTATTCAGGTGCACATGCAATCTGAAAATCCACACACACTGCACAAGTGCATATGCATTGGATTAATTCAATTGTGTCAGCAGTGCCTAAATTCCTAGTTTACATAGTGATGTAATAAAAGTGCTCTCAACCAGGGTGCCATGTCAGAACAGCCTTGACTTGAGGGGCTGAGCTTGCGGGGGCTGAGCTAGAATCTCACCATGACCGGCTGCTCTTTCTTGCTGTTGTGTGGAATTACCCCTGAAACCTAGAAAACGTGACATCAAAAAGTGAAGTGGAAATGCTCATCAAATGATGTTAAATATACCTTTTTCATCCAAGCATCTTGGGTCTCTTCACCAGCACTGACGGTGACAATTCTTGGCATGGGGTTTTAGTTTGCTTTTGTTTTACAGATGGAGAAACCACCATGCAGGGAACTTTCATCCCCAGGTTCACTCATAGCAATCACTACAGCCCAGGCTGCCTAGCTCCCAATCCCTTGCTTTTTAAAAATATGAAAAATATATGGGAGCTGGGCAGCCTGGGTTGTAGTAGTGATTGCTATGAAAAAGGTAAAAAGTCTGTGCAGGGTAAAGGTTTGTGAAATTTCAGTTTGCTCTGTCTGAGTTTTGAGCAATTACCTTTCCTTAAATGCTAAAAATGACTACCCAAGAAACATCATGGATTTCTACTACTGCAGTTAAAGTGACTTGAAACCAACACTTACTAGTCTTGCATCCAGATTTCACTTTGAGGGACTTTAGCCAAAAACATGGATGATATTATGTTGGTATTGACTAATGCCTCTTTAGAGTCATAGCATCATAGAGAAGTGGGGCTGGAAGGGACCTCCAGAGGTCATCTAGTCCAATCCCCTGCCTGAGACAGGATCATCTCTATCCAAACCATTCCATATAAACCGTAATTTAAACTCTACATAAGACTACCTTCAATCCTGACACAACATAAACCTAACACCCTAACCTGCCACAGGAAAAGAAGGGAATCATGCCAGGCGACATCCTGCTTCTGTGAAATGTCAATATGTGCTCGGTGGGTCCTGGGTAGAGAGACATGGCCCCCTGCTACAGAGGAAGGCAAAACCCCCCACAGTCCATACCAATCTGACTGTGGGGTAAAATTCCTTCCTGACCCCAAATCTGGTGATCTGTCTGACCCTGAGGGGAGGGGCAAGAGCCTCTAGCCAAGAACCTCAGGCTTTAGTCCTAGGAGCATTGGCACACCCCTCTTTGACAAACTAGGCTTAATCCTAACCAACTAGGCCACATCCAGATGAGCAGGAATATGCATTTTCCCAAGGGGCAAGTAACAGTGGCATGCCTTGTGTCACTGCTGCTTGCCCCTGGGGAACGCTGGGCCGTGTGTTCTCTGCCATGCAGTGGGTTACCCTGGGTGGGGTACGGGAGGCTGGGGCCAGGAACTCTGGTGGCCCCAGCAGCCCTACCTGGGGTCCTGGCGGCCTTGGGGAGCTGCAGCCACAGCACTCCTGCAGCAGGGAGTCTGGCCGGCAGCTGGGGCATGGCTCCAGCCAGCCAGGCTCCAGTTTTGTATGGTGCACGCTGACCACACATGGGCCACCCTGAGTGTTTTTTGGCATGGGTTTTTGTAATCCCAGGATCAAAAAAAACCCCACATTGCAAAGTCAGGGAGCACCTGCATGTGTAGTGTGTGGTGCCACAGACAGGTAGGTCTGCAGTGCCACATACCACACATCCGCGTCTCATCTGGATGCAGCTCTAGTGTCTTTCAGAGTTGCAAACTCCAGCCTTTGAAATGTGTGGGCTTCTCTTAATGTACCCAATTTTATTATGGTAGCTCTGCAATTACTATAAATTCTTTAGTATTAGCAATTTGATAGGATTACATTAGCTTTCACATGAATGTATTAAAACAGTGATTCTCAACTGGGATCCTGCAGCACCCTTGGGTGTAATGAGATCCTTTTAAGAGTGATGCACAATACTGGCACTATTGGGTGCACAAACATGTGCACATAATTCACAATATAAACCCAGATATTTTGAATACAAATCCCCAGTGTCAAAAACATCCCAACTTTTTGTCATCTTGCTGAGCTCTTTGCAATAGAATTGCTTCATTATTTTTTCAAAGACTGAGTGAAGCTGATCTGGTGTTTTCCAAGGGAAGCCTTGAGTCTATAAAGAAAAACTGTATTGGACTGGCTGCCCTTCCCTGCCCTCTGGCACGCTTGTGCTGGCTGCCCCCACACTCTGCGGCAGGCAGGCAGATGCATGACAGAGCCATGCTTTATGGGTTAGCTCATCCCTGCGGTTTCTCCCATGCTCCCAGGACCTATGAAAGGGGCGGTGGGGGCAGATGGCTCTGGTTGCCAGCATGTGCAACCTCAAGGGAGCAGCTTCAACTGCAGGGGTGGGAAGGGGAAGCAGGGGGTGGAAAGAACAGGGGATGAAGCCCTGCTGTTGTTGCCCTCCCTGGTATCAGCTGCAGCTGGGGCACTTCTGCAGCAGGACAGTGTATCTCAACCTTTTTAGCCTCAAGGCAGCCCTCCGCAACTTCTCCGAATTTAGCTGCTAGTCAGTAAATTGCAACCAGTACCCCAGCGTGCCACCAAACTCAGAAGAGTTATGGAGTGCTACCTTGACACTAAAAAGGTTGAGAATCACTTTTAGTTTAAGGAGTTACAGCAACAACATGCAGTTCCTCCTGTCTTTATATAATGGACATCTACAGGGTGGAGGTGCTTATGCCAAAGCCCCTAATGCAGCAGTTCTCAACAGGGTGCTGCCACTGTTGTGGGGTGCAACTGTCTCGTGCACCTTTGGTTATCAGGAAGCATGCAAGAGCTGAACCGAGAAGCGGCTGCAGGAGAAAGCTGTGTCCGCCTGCATTATGTTTCTGCTGCAATTCTCGCAGGTCAGCTCCAGAGTGCCTACCCAGAAAGGTTGGCAGCGACTGGTGTAGGGTTGTGGTTCTCGGCCTTTTCAGACTTGAGCCCCCACCTCCGGAAACTCAAGGTCCCCTCAAAAAATGACAGCTCTTAGTTTTCACTCATTGCTTGACTACAGAAAATCCTGTTGTAGGTGAAAAACAGGCTTGATTGGGACTGGAGCATCTTGTCTCACAGCAAAGCCCAGCCCATGCAGACCCACCAGCCCCTCACCCCACATGGTGTACCTGTGAAGCCTCGCATTAACACTCAGCCTTCGAGGGGGACAAGGCTGAACTCCTCAACGAGTTCTTTGCCTCAGTGTTCCTAAGTGAGGGGCACGACAAGTCTCTCACTGGGGTTGTAGAGAGGCAGCAGCAAGGCGCCAGACTACCATGCGTAGACCCTGAGATGGTGCAGTCGCTTGGAAGAACTGGATGCCTTTAAGTTGGCAGGCCCGGATGAGCTCCATCCGAGGGTGCTGAAGGCACTGGCCGACATCATTGCAGAGCCACTGGCGGGAATATTTGAACGCTCGTGGCACACGGGCCAAGTCCCGGAGGACTGGAAAAGGGCCAATGTGGTCCCCATTTTCAAGAAGGGGAGGAAGGAGGATCCGGGCAACTATAGGCCAGTCAGTCTCACCTCCATCCTAGGTAAAGTCTTTGAAAAAATTATCAAGGCTCACATTTGCGAGAGCCCGGCAGGACAAATTAGGCTGAGGGGAAACCAGCACGGGTTCATAGCAGG
>NW_005842018.1:2073210-2074225 GCF_000455745.1 Alligator sinensis | reverse complement strand
GCTTCCCTGGCTGACCAGAGAAATCCAGAGCAGCCTACGGGCTAAAAGGGGAGCATATAAAAAGTGGAAACGGAGAGATTACCAAAGAGGAGTATACCTCCTCTGCTCGCAGTTGTAGGGAGGCAGTTAGACAGGCCAAAGCTACCATGGAGCTGAGGATGGCATCCCAAGTTAAGGATAACAAGAAATTGTTTTTCAGCTATATAGGGAGTAAAAGGACCCAGGGCAGTATAGGACCACTACTAAATGGGCAGAAGCAATTGGTGACGGACAGAGGGGACAAGGCTGAACTCCTCAATGAGTTCTTTGCCTCAGTGTTCCTAAGCGAGGGGCACGACAAGTCTCTCACTGGGGTTGTAGAGATGCAGCAGCAGGGCGCCAGACTACCAAGCGTAGACCCTGAGATAGTGCAGAGTCACATGCAGATGCATGACGAATAGGTCCAAGGAGGTGATACTTCCCCTCTATCGGGCACTGGTCAGACCGCAGTTGGAGTACTGTGTGCAATTCTGGGCGCCGCACTTCAAGAGGGATGCGGATAACCTGGAGAGGGTTCAGAGAAGGGCCACTCGTATGGTTAAGGGCCTACAGACCAAGCCTTACGAGGAGAGACTAGAGAAACTGGACCTGTTCAGCCTCCGCAAGAGAAGGTTGAGAGGCGACCTTGTGGCTGCCTTTAAGTTCATCACGGGGGCACAGAAGGGAATTGGTGAGTATTTATTCACCAAGGCGCCCCCGGGGGTTACAAGAAATAATGGCCACAAGCTAGCAGAGAGCAGATTTAGATTGGACATTAGGAAGAACTTCTTCAGTTCGAGTGGCCAAGGTCTGGAACGGGCTCCCAAGGGAGGTGGTGCTCTCCCCTACCCTGGGGGTCTTCCTATGCAGGGGGTCGGACTCGATGATCTATTGAGGTCCCTTCTGACCCTAACATCTATGAATCTATGAATTGCTGTCCAGGCCTGAGTTGTGTACACAACCCCTACCCACCCCCCCCCCCCCCCCCCTCTCTATC
>NW_005842018.1:2072126-2073200 GCF_000455745.1 Alligator sinensis | reverse complement strand
CCCCTCCCCCCCCCCCCCCCCCAGACCATTTTGATGCGAATCAAACCTTGGACCCTGAATTAAACCCCAGATTAATGAAGCTAGAATAATGAACTGTAAATTAAACCTCAGACTAACAGATTCCAGACTCAACCTTGGAATAATGAACTCCAGATTCAACCCTGGATTAAACTTCAAACTACTGAACATCAGATTAAACCCCAGAATAAACTCTGGATTAAATTTTGGATCTATGAACCTTGGATTATACCTCAAACTAATGAACCCCAGATTAAACCCTGGAATAATGAGCTCTGGAGTCTGGATCAAACCCTGGACTAAATCTTGGATTCAACACCATATTTATGAACCTTGGATTAAACCTCAAACTAATGAACCTTGGATTACACCCTGGATGAATGTCCCCCCAGATGAAATGCTGGAATAATGAACTGCAGATTCAACCTCAGATTAATGAATTGCAGATTAAATCCTAGAAGAATGAACTGCAAATTAAACCTCCGAGTAAAAAACTCCAGATTAACCCCCTGAATAATGAAATGCAAACTAAACCTCAGACGAACATACTCCAGATTAACCCCTTGAATAATAAACTGCAAACTAAACCCCAGACGAACATACTCCAGATTAACCCCTTGAATAATAAACTGCAAACTAAACGTCAGACGAACATACTCCAGATTAACCCCTTGAATAATAAACTGCAAACTAAACGTCAGACGAACATACTCCAGATTAACCCCTTGAATAATAAACTGCAAACTAAACCTGATGAACATACTCCAGATTAACCCCTTGAATGAACTGCAAACTAAACCCCAGACTAACAAATTCCAGATTAAACCCTGGATCAAACCTCAAACGAATGAATTTCCGATTAAATGCCAAACGAAACCTCAGACTGAACTGGAATGATGACCCTTGGATTAAACCTCAGACTCATGCACCCCAGATTAACCCCAGAATAATAAGATCTGGAGTCTGGATTAAACGCTGGATGTATGAACCTCGGATTCACGAACCTTGGGCTAACACAACCCAGATTAACCTTTGATGTAGCGCAACCCGGATTAG
>NW_005842018.1:2051666-2072095 GCF_000455745.1 Alligator sinensis | reverse complement strand
GTCCTGCGGCACCTGCGGCCCGGCCGCCCCGTATCCTTTCCCGCTGCAGGGCCCGGGGAGCCGGGGCTCCAGCCCGCCGCGCTCCTCCCTGCCCGGGCCCTGGGCCTGCTCCGCCCGGCCGCCTGCGCCTCTGCTCTGCTCTGCTCACCCTCTCTGCACAGGGTGGAGGAGGCTGGAGCAGAAAGCAGGAAGCTTTCCTGGTGCTGCAGCCTTCCCCTGTCCCTGTCGCTCTACGAAGTGCAGGAGGCGAAGGGCAACGCTGCTGCGTAACTAATCCTGCCTTTCTGCAGCACTGCTGGCTCCTGCTACAGCGTCCTGGCTGGTTTTATGATGTTTTCCGGTCCAGCCTGGCCCTTGGGCTCGTGAAGGTGACGGACGGGCCCTGCCCCAAACGATCCAGCAGAGCAGGTGGGGAGGTCACGGCGGCGGGTGTATGTCCGTAGACAGCAAATGCCGAGGAGGATCCCGATTTGCGGCGACAGAAGAGACATGGGGTGAAGTGGAGACTGGGAAAGAGTAGGGGCAGGGTTTGGTGGGGAGAAAGAAACAGGCTCCGGATGGAAGCCCCATAATTCGGTGCACAAAGTAGACGGGGAAAACGCGTGGTAGGAAACAGCCTGGCGCTGATGAAGGAGATTGCCTGGGTGACTTCAAGCTGTAGGTATCTTCCTTCGTTATTTTTTGTTTACCGCCATCTTTCAGCAACCCGCGCAGTTTAGCTTCTTCTGCTCACAGGCGCTGTATGTACGTACGACTAGCAGCCCCTGCCCTAAATGGTCCGGAGACTAAAAGGTCTGGTGGAACAAGTGGATGGGACGAACAGGTTGGGTCACGGGCAGGGGTGATGAAAATAGTGTCTCGTTTTAGCACAGTTGAGCTTTGTTAAAAAGGTTGCTTCTCCTCCTCAAAAACGGCATCCTCTCTCTTCGAGTGGTGACATGTCTGTGGTGACATCACATGTCTCCAGTGTCAGACCCCTTGGAGACCTTGTCCCTCAACCCTGACCTGGGGCTGATGGTCTTGCAGACATGCATGTTTGTTTTGTCTGTTAAATCTTTGGGTTTAGTTCAAGGGTGGGCGAGCGTTGGCACAGGCAGCCTCGAGAAACTGGAATGTCCTCCGGGGGAATTTTCAAGAGCAAATTGGACAGATGCTTGGCTGGGATGGCTAAGCTAAATGAGCCCGTGAGGTCCCTTCCAGCCGTGCTGTCCTAAATACCTGTTGCCAGTTTAGCTCTGGCTTTAGTTGTGCCAGATGTGATAATCTATGAAATATCAGAGCTAATCAGTGTTTGAATTGGTGAGAACAGAGGGAAGCCCAGATGTTGTACAAAATTGCCCAGATGTTGTATAAAGATGTGCAAAGTTGCCCAGATGTTTTATAAAGAAGTTGTACAAAGTTGCAGCTTTGAGCAGGGGGCTGAACTAAATGAGCTGGCAAGGTCCCTTCCAGCCCTACCTTCCTATGTTCCTAAGTGCCTGTTGCTAGTTTAGCTCTGGCTTCAGTCGTGCCAGCTTTTATAACCTATGAAATGGAGCTAGTCAGCATTTGAATTGGGGAGAACGGAGGGAAGCCCAGATGTTGTACAAAGTTGCCCAGATGTACAAAGTTGCGTTATTGCAATCTGGTAGGTGACACGTTCTCATCTATTCTGCACCAGTGAAGCATTAGTACTTCAGGAAGGGCTCTTTTTCCACAACAGAAAAGTCAAACCAGCATCCTGGTGAAGCTCCAGAAACGAGAAGCGAGCACCAGTTGGGTAAATTCCAGCTGAGTGTTATATTGACATTTCTAGAGCACCTCCTATAACTTCAGCTTCTCTGGAGATGGCTGCGTGAGCGGTACTGGCAGCCATCGGTCTGGGATTTCCCAACTTTTGTGAGTGGAGTGCTTGACTTTGCAGCCCACATCGTTTTCTAACTTGCTCCAAACTGTACTTGTGTTCTTAACCTCAGATGTGGTGTGGTGGCAGGCATGAGGCTTGTGTATGGGTGTGGCTTGTTCTACAGGTTAGATTGCCATTTGAAGGTATTAATCCCTTGCAAAGTTGTTATATGGATTATGACATGTATTTATTGTGGTTTAACCTGGGTAATAACCATCAGATTCTGGGACTCCCGACATATTTGGAGATGCTCTTGTAAAAGTAATTATATTTTTGTATTCCTTAATCTATACTGCAGGCAGCACTTCCTACTTCAGCACAAATTGGTGCTGCTACAAACCCAGTGGGGTTCCAGTAAGTTACATTTAACTTTCATTTTCATATTTGAAGATGAGTGTCTGCTCTCTATATAATTGCCTCTTTTTTTTTTTTATGGCCATATTTAACTTAAGTCCCCTTGAAGATTTCCACTCAATGTGTAAATTAAATCTTGTGGGGGCATTTTCTCATCTGTTTAAAGTGACTTGGAGACCGATGATCATGTTTCAAGGGTCTGTTTACGTGACTATGACCCTCTCAGATAGGTATATTGAGAATCAGATATGTCCAAAGCCCCTGCTTTCGTGCTTTGGAGGCCAGAGGTTGAGCGCTGTGTTCTTTTCTTTCCCCTGTTGTTGAATTTGGGTGGAAAGAAGAGGTAAGCGGTGGTGGCACTTGTCCTCTGGGTGCTCAGAGTGCTCCTGGCAAGCGTGGAGTTCTGGTAGGAGTTGCACTGATGTGCCAGTGAAGGCAAAGAGCACGCTGCACGTGCACCACGTGGCCAAAGGGGCTGTGGCTGCAACCCCTCACCTCCCTTCTGGATCCACCCATGGAGACCTCCTTTTAGGAGGGCGGGAGGTGTGTCGAAGGGACAGCTGCTTTTATACCTAGAACTCACGCTTCCAAATCGAGAAAACATTATACTAAATAATCATGTATGTAACACCTTGAACATACTCAGCTGGATTAGGAAACATGTAAACCTAAGGGAAAAACAAACAGCTTCTCATTATACATTCCTCCTCTTGCCCAGTGTCATTTTACCCTGCATTTTATGATGATCTACCAAGGGTAGGACAGGTTTTATATGCAGTCTGTACATTGCCAGGCAGCTTTCTGGAGCAGCGTTCAGAATTGAAACTGTTCAAAACCCAACAGCAAAAATTAGGGTCTAAACCATTTTGCCTCTTAAAAGCAAAACCCTTTCTTCACAGTCCGGAGGGGGGATCATTATCTTTTTTCTTTCCTGACTGTGATTTGTTCACAGAGAAGATCAGTTTTCAGGATTTTTCTTAGAGAACTGTCTTTTCATCTCTGTAACCAGTTTCCCCCTGTCAGCAGTTAATTCCATGACATTTGTATTTTATTTTTCTTTTCAGGCCACAGCTGAAATGGGAGCAGTCCATGGAGAACTTTGGTACTTCTTCCTCTTTCACTTATGTAATCATTTCTGTTTATCTTCGCAGTTACACGCTAGATAATGATCTTCTGACCCCAGAGCAAAGGCACTTCTATGATGAAAATGGTTATCTACTCATTAAAAACCTTGTTTCTGATGAAGACATTGAGCGTTTCAGGTACAGGGCAGCTATCTAATCTAGCCACAAACTTTTTGCTATTTGGTAATTTTGCATAATTTATTGAAACCCCATAAACCTCGGGGTCTCCTGAACTGGAAGCACAGTATCAATGACTAATTTATCTCTGCATTTAAATGTTTTAGAGAGAGGTAGTTAGCAGTGTTTATCTGAAGTTGGGCAGATGGCCCAATTTATTCAGAAAGCTATAAGATTAAATATTTTAGTGTAGTAAAGTGGTGGAATATCTACTGACATTTTTTTTTAAATATTCTTTTTCAGAAATGAATTTATAAAGATCTGTAAAAAGGAGATACAAGTACCTGGATTAATAGCAATGCGAGATGTGACCATTGCTAAGTCAGAGTTCATTGCAGATGAAAAAGCTATTACTAAAATTCAGGATTTTCAGGAAGATGCAGAGCTCTTCAGATATTGTACCCTGCCTCAGGTTAGAAGGGGAAATCTTAGCATACTGGTTCATAAAAATCATGGCCCATGTAAAGAAACGTGTATCGTCGGGACATCAAAGCCTCCTTTGTCCACTCCCAGATGTAACCCTGAGAAAGGGGTGTGAGGGGTAGGGGACACTTAAAGCACTGCTAGCATTTCACTTCACTGTGAGCTTTCTAAACTGTGCCCAACGGCAGCATCCAAAGGGCAACTGGATTTTACAGGTTTAGGTTATTTTAAGAACGAGCACATTTTTTTTTCTTTTAATAAGAAAAGTAACAAAATAGATCTATCTGTGTGGAAGTGCTGTAGAAATCTCTTTATAATTGGATTATATTGCATGTAGCAACATAAAATATGATAAATTTGCTCCTGTAAAACATGCTTACCCTTCAGGCTCATTTAGAAAAAGCATATGTGAACAAGTAACATTTCGTAGTTCTTTTGATGTGGCTGTTATAGTGCAATAGCTTTCTGCAGCCCTTTGGCAAGATTAACTATAATAACCACACAGTGTTTGCCAGTATCATTTTATCTCCAGTCGGGACCTACATCAGCACAGCTGTGCTAGCCATAGATCCCACCTCATCAGGACTGACTGCTGGTCAGTCTTGCCAGTGAAAGTGTATAGTTTAGACCTGACCAATACATGGTGATTGCTTTTTGTTGGATTGTACTACATATTGCAACAATGTAATTTCTTTCTTTTTCTTAATTTTCTTTACCTTAGATCCTAAAATACGTTGAATGCTTTACCGGGCCAAACATAATGGCCGTGCACACAATGCTGATAAATAAACCTCCAGACCCTGGTAAGGATGATATTAGATGAGGAGGAAAAAGAAGCTTAACTTTATAATAATGGCTGGCTTTCTATCTAGTTAAGAATTTTTTAAGTGCAATTTTTCACCTAGACTTTAAGTGTTCTCTATTTTTTTTCTAGTTGAGGGCTCTGAATCAGTCAGGTTCATACCTATTTTTAAGCATGTGAGTACTTCCACTGAAGTCACTGGGGGTACTTATGTATTTAAAGTTGGGCACGTATCTGGCTGAATTAGGGGTGTTGTATTTTTAGTTCAAAGCTGAGAAACTTTTTTTCCTAACGGCTTTAGAATATGGTTTTTGCACACCTCACCTCTTCTAAATAGGAATCTGAATCACCTGGGCAATGTTCCTTTTGAGGAAATTTTGTTTCAGGAAGTGTTATAGCTTGGCCATATCCTGACAGTATTGTTGAAAATTTTCTAAACCTGCTTCTTGATTCGGGAATAAATTAACTTCTGGCCAATTTGAGCTTTGTACTGGGGGTTACTGGCTTCATGTATTAACTGGAAAAATCTTTTAACTTGAAAAAATATTGACTTTTTAAAAAATCTGTCTGCAGCTTGAGACTTTAAAATCTCTCTTAAAGTAGACTAAGATTTATAAAGCCTGGGCCCAAAAGTTAGGCCCTTTTGAAAAATGTATGCATCTTTTGGGTTTGTGCCTGTATTAAATGTAGGTTAAAGGCAGGCATTATTGTTCAGATATAGCCTGTAACAGCCTGAGTTTTCAAAACCTCAGCATTGAGTTAGAAGTATAGATAGTGTCCTCCGGTAAACTGAGCATTTGAAATAAAGACTTAAGAGCATAATTTTTGGCTCTTATTCTTGAAAATCTTGACCCTAAAGCATATGAGAGAGATTTCTAAATCTTAACCTCTTTTTTTTTTTTCAAAGTTACACTAGATGAATTTAATTTGATAATATTCAGATAGACTCTGTTTTTATTTTTCACAACTACCTTTGTTAGTACTTTTAGCAAATATCTACTGTATGAAAACACTTTAACCTGGTTTATGAGCATCATCTCCCCTGTGCGCTGCACTTAAAAGTGCAGTAGAGTTTACAAGTCTTGGAGTAGCGAGAGGTAGTTAGCCACATTCGTTTGAAGTCAGGGCAGGGTGGCATGGTTCAGAGGCTAGCTGTTTCAGCAAAAGCTTTCTTAGCCAATACCCTACTTTGTCATATGCTACAAATGGACTTTCCAAGTATTTGAGGAAATTTGAATTTAGAAATGCAACAGACACTTGATCCATTTTTAAACTTGGTCCATGTGAAACATCACTTAATAAAATAACAATTACCATAAAGTTCATGGCTGGAAATATAATGCATTTCACACCCTGAATCCAGCCGCTCCCCTACCCAGTGCAAAGTGAGACTAGTTCTTACAGCATGCTGTGACCCTTCACAATAGCTGAACAGTAAAAACTCCCCACTAGTGCCAAATGGTTTAAGCATTTCCTTGATGAGAATTCTTCCTGTTCCAGGTAAGATGAGCTCTCGCCATCCCATGCATCAAGATTTGCACTACTTCCCCTTCCGTCCTGCAGATCTCATCGTGGCTGCCTGGACGGCCATGGAGCGGGTAGATCGCAGCAACGGCTGCCTGGTTGTGTTGCCTGGAACACACAAAGGCTCCCTGAAGCAGCACGATTACCCTGAGTGGGAGGTAGAGTTGCATGTGGGGTTCCTGTGGATTGTGTGTGGAGTCTGTGGCCCGTAGACGGGGGGGGGGGGGGGGGTTTGTTTGGTAAAGTTGAATTGTGCAAATTTGTTATTGGCTAAAGCAGCTATGTAGCTGCGAGGTTTTCTGGTATGTCTTGTTATGGAGTATGAGCCTTTTTTGGGTCAGGGATTGACTTCTGTGTCCATGTTGCACACTGGGTGCCGGGTGTTCCAGTAGCCGAGAGAGTGATGATGGGCATGCAGTTCGGTTGTTCACTGGGCAGACATTACCCCATACTGGAAGTGGGGATAGTTTTTCTGCTTCACAGTCCTCCAGCCCTCAGTTGTCAAGAAGTTTATGCAAATTCGTAACTTGTCAGGCATAAGTGGCACCCCTCTTTCTGACCCTGTGGACTGGAGGAGTGGCATGGGGTCAGATGGCAGGCCAATTCCCATGCAGGGTCAGTGCGTGGGGTCAACATGGGTGTGATCCAGCATGCTGGCCTAACCCCATGCAGCCAGCCTGCAGATACCAGGGGTCCAGAAATTTGAAGGCAGTTAACATTACCACTGCTCCCCCACCACCAAATTTCAGGACCCTTGGAGAGCCCTGAGGGCCGGATGACACAGCTCCATGTGCCAGATCCAGCCTGGGGGCTGGAGGCTGAGCATCCCTGGTATAGAAGACACAGTAATGTCTAGTCCCAGAGGTTGGCCCCAGGAACATATTTGTTTTCTTCAGGCAGATAGGAGTGCTGTGGACATGTGTAAGATCAGACTCCTAGCAAAATGAAAATATCCTCCTAGAAGAATAGTTTGTAAGCCAACTGTACCAGGCCTATGAGGAACATCTTTGTTGCCTGAATAATTCTCTTGAACGCAGTGGTTTGGGGTGTTGCTTCAAAGGAAGAACATAGTGTTCTCGCAACATCACGTAACTCAGAAATGGCCAGACTGAATTTAGGCACACTTTCCCCTCAGAAACCCACAGGCAGTTCTTAGGCAGGCACATGAAATTATATAAATTTCCCTTTTCCCCCCTCCGCCATGAGTCTCTGCAGCAGTTTAAACATTTGAACTTTGTATTGTCTCCAGGGTGGTGTCAATAAGATGTACCATGGGGTGCGTGACTATGATGCGAACCAGCCCAGGGTTCACCTTGAGATGGAGAAGGGTGATACCGTGTTCTTCCATCCCCTGCTGATTCACGGCTCAGGAGCAAACCAAACTCAAGGCTTTCGAAAGGTAAGAACCATTTCAAGGTAAAGTATGCAGTTTGCTGTATAGTCTTTTTAACATAAAACAACTTAAAAAAAACCTCCTCTCAAATCTGTGAATATCTCGCAGTTCCTTGCATGCCAGGAGATTTTTTGGTTTGTTTTTACAGGTTTCTGAAGCGACTTTTGCTGTAATGCTACTTTAAAATAGGCCAGTTTCACTTTTAGAGAAGTGATGTAATGCAGTAGTATATTTTTGGAGAGGTGTATAGTAAGGCCCAGGTTCTGGGAAGCAAATGAACACTAGCAATTCCAACAGAATTCAAAGCTATTTCATCAGATTCTAAGCTGCCTTTGAAGGAGAAAGTGTATTGCTTTTATTTTTTCACCTTCAAAGCCTTTAATATGAACTAACTAATCCTCCTATAGGGAGGGTGAGGCTTAGATTAATTAAAGTTTGAATGACTCATTGACCTAATGCCACTCTGAAAGGCTCCTTAAAAAAGGAACAATGTGAATTCTTATTAAAAGTGCTTTTTTCCCAGGTGAAGATTTCCAAAAGCAGAGGCACATGCTAAAAGCATAAGGAGGGGCTCACACGGGGCTACAACAGTGTTTGCACTAAAATGGTTTGGTAGGGTGTCAACGTGTCACTACACAGCAGCTTTTGGCTTTGTGTCTGTAACTATAGCAGAACTGACTCCAGATTTTTTTCATGCAGGCAATATCTTGTCACTTCGCAAGTGCGGATTGCCATTACATTGATGTCAAGGGCACTAGTCAAGAAAACATTGAGAGAGAAGTTCTGGAAATTGCACGCAAAAAATACGGTGTGACCGTCCCTATTACCTTGAAGGTAACCAAGAATCAGACCCTGCAGCCAGTTGTCCTAGTGACACAATACATTTTTAGTTGCAGTTTATGCATATTGATTGTGTGCTTCGGGTATTTTGTGTTTTTTATTATTTAATTCATAAGCAGTTATTTAAGGGTAATGACCCATCCATTTTAAAGTGTTTTAACATAGGTCCACTTACGACTGTGAGCAGATGAGAAGGTTTGATGCTTATTATGGTGACTGGCAAGCCTGGTTTGGCTTATCTTGCCAAACTCAAGCGAGGGAGAGATTCCAGGGATAATGCTCGTGAGGTGAGGCAGGATACATCTGCAAGTTTAGACTCCAAATGGTATACTCACCACTGGTGCTAAAGTCCACTGTGGTGGGGAGCTACAAGACAGAGCAGATAACCTGGTACTCCTTGCACGGGACTGAATGGTTGCTGTTGTTCAGGACAATTATAGGATTAGCTCAAAATTTTGTCTTAAAAGTGATTGGTGTGACTTCTGTTTAAAGTCAGTAGCTGCACCCAAAGATCTGAGGAGAATTTTGATTGGTTGTGTGTGCTTTTTAATATAATCCCCTTGTAACAATTGGCACTTGGGACATTAGCCAGAGTGGTGGGTATCATGGGTATCTTACTGTATCCGGAAATTGCCCGGCACAGCAGGTTCCTTTTAAATCAGCAGCACAATAGTCTATTCTCTAATTGAGCATCCATTGGAGGAAGGTCAGCTGCTTGCTACTGCTTGGTTTTTGGTGTCTTTTTGATTCCCTCCCCACCTCCCACCCCTAGTTCTTCCAACCTAGCTAATCAACAGCTTTTATACCCCACCCATCAATGTGGAATTGAGGCAGCATGGAGTAGATTTCTCCAAAGCTTTGTTTAAAGAGACATTTTTTTTTAATCTTCAGACCAGTCACCGACATGTACTAATTTCCATATGCAACTGCTCTTCTTCAGCTTCCCTGACTTGCCCCAGGCAGAGCTGGCATCAGGACTGCACATGGAGATCAGAATTCCCTGTCCGTTCTCCTGTGCTCATTCTCTCTCTCTCTCAGCCTAGGCTGGCTTGCTCCCACTTGCAGAGAAATGGTGACAAACGTAGTCATTTTTTTCCTGTTTCCATATTCCTATTTTGCACCTAATTCTGTCCACTGGTTTCTTTGTAATCTTGTGCCCTCTACCTGGTTCCTGTGTGCCTTCACGGAAACTGTCTGCTGTTGGAAAGGAGCACTGTAATAAATCTAGTCAGCCAGGGAGCATTTTACGTTGTGCAGAAGGTCAAAGCAGCTGAAGATGCAAAAGGGAGGCATAATATTGTGTGTACAAGAAAATAAGTTTTTTTTCTTTCTGTCATCTGACTTGTTCCTCTTGCAATATATGGGTGTTATCCCATAGGATTATTATTATAAATGTGACAGCTTCTTGTTTTTAGTTGAATAGTTTCAGTGCAGTGTTTGTGTCTCTCTCCTACTCCTTCCTTCCTTGATATTTTTTCTCCTTTCATATGTCATAGAATTTATATGAATCTCACAGACAGACTCATCTTTTTGTGGCCTTCAGTATTTGTGTGTCGACTTTGTTCTGCCATAATATATTTATACAGAATCTTTAGGGAAAAATCAAGAATTTTGTTAATTTAAAATATGTAGCTAAGCGGAAAGAAATTTCAGCTTGGGTGTCTTCAGAAATAAATACTGTGCCCCAGTCTACCTAATATTATATTTTCTTGCTGTGACAGCTCTGCTCATAATTCAAGGGAATCAGCCTGTTCTTTCTCCAGTTATCTATGGAGGTGGCCTGCTGTCACTATCCTCCTTTCCCGGCTTCGCCTCCTTTCTCTCCTGTTACACCTTGATCTTCTTCTTTAGGTTTGGGAAGCAGGTGGCAAGGTCAGGGGATGCCCTTGTTGGATGTGTTGCTCACCAGGTTCTCTCTCTCAGCTTCTTTCACCTTAGTTCTGGGCTGTGTCTACCACTGTTGCTGTTCCTCTTCTCCCTGAAGCAGCTGACCTTTTCTGCAGGAGCCAAGCCTTGCCAGGGTTCTCCTTGATATGTACAGCTTTTTATTCTCAGGTTGGAGCCTCTGTTTTAAAGTCCACAAGCTCCAATCCAATAATTACTGCCCCTTATGAGCAATTGGGTTCACTGTCCACACCTCTGCCTTGTTCAGGCTTCTCTGGGACCTCCTTCCTCTCCTCACAGTCCCACCACAAACCAAAGGATTAGTCTCCATGAAAAATACTCAAACAGAAATGGAATCAGTGCCCTCTTAGCAACAACACAGTCTTCTGCCTCCAATATGGCAGCCACAAAAAAAATAAAGAAAAAATCATATCCTGTCTAATTCATTTCCACCTCTCCATTCAAAATCTCCCCAACAGGCTACTTCTCCCCTTTCTCCTGTCTCTTCCAAATCCCCTGTAGCTCAATCATCCTATTCCGGGGTCAGGAACTCCATCCCATTGCTCTGTAGGCCTTCTTTCCCAGGCAATTGCTAGGTCTGGCTCAAACTCTTTCCGCTCCTCTTTAGGTCCTTCAGCAGAGGTTTAAATAACCAGGTAACTTTCCCTGTCTCACTTCCTGGTGTCTGGGATGGAGTCGCTAATCAGTTAATTATCGAGTCCTTAAACCACCTGTTGTTTCATCTGTGAAAATGGTGGGTGGCCCTCTATATTCCCTTCTGGGTTCTTCTTTTTCCCCTACTCTTTAAACTCTACAACCTCTCTCCCTCCGTCTCTCGTTCTCCTCTGTCTAGTAACAGGGCCAGGGTTCATGCACCTCTGCCAAAAAACAGTTACTAGATATTTTAGCATACATTATATGCAAGAAATACAGTAAGAGCCGGTTCTACCACTTACAGGTGAAAGCAATCCATGAGGAGCAGAGCAGTGAGCAGGCTCAGCTCCCTGGCTGCTGCTACTCAGATGGTATACGGAAAGATTTTTTTCCCTTGGTTCTGTTTTCCACTCCCCAAAACCAAAACTAAACAAGGGGTGTAATATATTCTAGGGCATGCTGCACGTGAGAAAATATGGCAATCTGTTCTACTGCTGTTAACTTTCTTTTTGTTTTAAGGACACCTGGATGATACGGGGACGGCTTGTGAAAGGAGAGAGAATTAATCTTTAGACAAATCTTTGAACACCAGGAATGGAAAACCAAGTGCCAACACGTTGTATTCCCTGGGCACAGACTCAGAGTCTCCACTGTGATTTGTTCATAATATTGCACTTTCTCTTTCTCCATGTTTTGTCTGACTTAGGCTAAACATTGCATGCAAGTTCATGTATGACATTTGGGGTTGAAATGTGAATGCCCTGAGCTTTAGTGAGTGTTAGAGAAAGTACTTCCAGAAAACATGCCAGCAGTAACAAAACAGAGGTATTCATTGTTTGTTAAAGAGCTGAGAGGTCTCATCCACCTTCTTAAATCTTATCAGTAAGTAACTACCAGTTTTGGATTCGGGTGCATCTATCTTGACATAATCTGAATTGATACTAATAACTTTTATATGCTCTTCTAGCTATAATGGCTTTAGTTTTTACTAAACAAATGAAAAGCAGTAAAGTAGTCTATCTGAACATGAAGCATCTTGATGTGGTGCTATATAGGGAATGTTTAGTTGATTTAGAAAAGATGGAGAGTAGTACAAGAACTGCAAGGTAGATAAAGAAATTACTAAAATTGAGATGGTGGCTTTCACTGAAAGGGAAGCAGTGGAGCTGGAAGAAGGTAGGAAGGTTACCGATTGAGCTCTTTAGTGACTAGGTATAAGAAGGTAGGGGTGAGCTGATGGGGTGGTTTGGCAAAATACTGGAATATCAGCCAGGGAGAGCTGGCAATTACCTTGTTTGAAATTGGCTCCAGTGAGCAGAGATTTTTCTCTTAACCTTTTTACTTGCTTCCCTCTCTTCCATTTGTTGAAAAATAAAGGGTTCCTCTTCTGAAACTGCCACATTTATAGGAAAAGGCTTGGTGCTTCATGGCAATGCAGGAAAGTTAATTTAAAAAATGGTAAAATAATTATACTTATCTGCCTAAAAATGGCTAAAGTCAGCAAGGCCTAATTGCTGCAATGCATTGTAATGCACTTGTTTTTAAGTTAGCTGTTTTATTAAGACAAAAAATACTTTGAAATAAAGATTAAGCTAAAACAACTATGGATGTGTTGGTCCTTTATTTCCACAGATCTGATACTATGCTGATGTTGGATGTAGAAAGTCATTCCTCCAAGAGATTGTGGGTTGTGGTAACTTCCCTGGTTCTCTCTAAAGATTTGTGATCTTTTTTAACAGAAAACCACCACAATGACAGCTTTTCTGTAAAGGGACTCTGTGGGCTCAGTATTTTATCTCTGGAGTCTTTTGTTTCATCACATCTTGCCTTAGGACACTTAAACCCTGGTCTAGCACCTCCAAAAGCATGCCCAGACACTGGGGCACTCAGTTGTTGACTATCCAAGGGGCTGGGGATGCTCTCTCATCTTCCTGTTAGATTTTCTGTACAGGAAATTCAAGATTCATGGGACCAAAGGAAGAAGATAAGAGTGGATAAAACCTGAGCCTAGTGGTTAGGGGCACTCATCTGAGGAGGGAGACTTGGACTCCCTCGGTCAGTGTTGTTATGAAAAATGAGGTAGCAGTGGAGAAGATGCCTAAATCCTGCCCTTGTCTGGGGTTTGGGAACCATGGATCTGGAAGGGATCACCAAAGTAAAAAGAGTCCACCCCTGCAAATTGGGGAATTGTGTATTAACTTTGTCCACAAGGAGCCATAAAACATACAAGTCCGTTGACACACCAAACTACCAAGCTAACACTGTATAACAAACTTGGGATATTTAGTCCAAAATAGACCCCTACATTATTTTGCAGGAGGTAGGAGGCTATCTGGGCTCCTGTGGTGTTAGGGAATTTGTTAAGATTATTTAGGCATTTTAGAAAGGGAATTGCATGTGTGTTATCTTAAAGAAGTAACCTGCAGCGGGGGAAAATTCCTAGCTGACTCCAAATCTGATTTCTTTGGTCCTGACTGTGGGAGCAAGACCCTTTAGCCAGGGACCTGAGATGTATCTCAGTAGCATTTAGAAATGGTAGCTCACCTTGGCCTGTTTCCTCATATCTGTCTTTGGCTGTGGGCTGTGAAGGCATAACAAGGGCTAACAGCCTTATGTGATCTAATAGCTACCTTAGCACATTGATGAGAAACTGCAAATGAGTCTTGATTGTAATAGAGCAGAAATATAGAAAGTAGGAACATAGAAATATAGAAAATATGAAAGGAAAAGCAGAAATATAGAAATTAGGAAACTGGTTTGGACTGGCATAAAATGTAGATGTGGTAGTGTTGGAGGGATGTTGTAGCTGTGTTAGCCCAGCAAATACGCACAAGGCAAGGGTTTTTGCAAGTGATAAATTTTATTGGACCTATAAAAGATATCACCCACAAAAATCCTTGCATCTCTTATAAAACTTATATTGAGGAGAGCACAGCTAATAGAGAAACTAGGAGTTAATGCATATCTAAAAGATTCATAGCTATGCTGTCTAGCGACACAAGATCAATAAACCTGGATTAAGCAGAGGCTGATTTCTGGTTGCCAGCTTCAACATGAGCGGTATCTGCAGCTCACAAGCACATGGAATTGTTGGCACGTGCTTCTTCATCCCAGTTTGAGCATTGTTTTAAAAAGAACAGATTGACTGTAGAAGTGCTCAACCACTGGGCAATCCCCAGCAGTGGCCAGTTTGTAATGCAGCAGAAGAATCGCATTACATAACCCACCAGGTACCAAGTAATACTAGTACGTTGCAGGGAGGGAGGGAATTCTTCCGCATGTTGGGTTAATCCAGTGCAAGGACTTTTGTAAACATTAAAATCCGAGGAAGATGAACAAGGTGAGGAAATCTACCATATTTACTCAAATCTGAATCAATCCTGAGTTTAAGACAACCCCCCTCTTCCATAATTAGATTCTTTATATGGGAAAACTTGTATATTTCTTATAATCTTCCAGATATAGAATCTGATTGTCAGAGGGTCACCTTAAATTTGTCACCCCCCCCCCCCCCCCCACACACACACACAGATACTGCTATAGCAAGGGAAAGTAGTGTCTAGGGGGCTCAAGTGGCTGGGGTGGGGGCTAACTGAATTATTTCAGTGTAGTGAGTAGGGGGCTCAGGTGGCTGGCGGGGGTGGGGCTTGCCCTCTGGCCTTCCCCCCACTTCTTTCCCCTGCAGCCTTCCTGCCCTTCCCACTGGCTCAGGGCCAGAGTCAGAGTCAGCAACACCCCCCCCCCCACTTTCAGGGCGAGAGTCAGAGACAGCAACCCCCCCCCCCCCCAACTTTATATGTATATCTAAGATGAGGCTTTGTTCCCCAAGATGATGTAGGGGGGTCATCTTAGATTCAAGTAAATACAGTCAAAAGACTGTTGCAACTACTTGGCCAAGCCTACCTCACCTACACTCAAAAGTTAAATGTCTTCAAAACAAATATTTACCTAACTACCCATGAGATATTACACATCTGCCATCCAGTGCAGAAACCAGTCCAGTGTTCAACCGGTTTACTTAACTAAACTTTGGATTGGGCCTTTTTTAAGCCCCTCCATGTGATTTTTGTGGTGACCTCTGACGTTGACACCTGAAAGCAAGATCTGCTAGTAGACTTAATACTTTTCTGTCTTGTGTGCATAATTCAATTAACTTTAGAGGGAGTTCAGGTCACAGCAGAGCTATAGCTAGATTCCCAACCAAAAGCACTCTTCTGAGATTACATTAAGTATAGTTATACTGATCACTTCTGGGAAAAAGTGAACATTATAGTTGTCTACAAATATATTTTTATCTGAAAATGAAGAATTAAGTTTCCACTTAATTAAAATTAATGTGGACAGCTATTACTAAGATCACGCAAAATCTAAACGTAATTCAATTCTGCTATTTCCCGTGAACAACCAGCATTAGACATGATCATAACATTCCCAGTTACTTTCGCAGGATCTCAGATGGATCCAAAGTGAGTTCTGAATTTTGCACATTTTCAAGCTATCTGGTGATGCAAGTTATCAGGTTTCACATAGATAATCTAGCTGCAGGGACTATGTGCAGCTATCATGTCATAGCAGTGCTTGCAGTATGTATATCTCTGAGGCCACATCTAGAGCATCCAGAGGTTTCATGGCAAAAAAAAGTCTAAGGAAAAGCATTACCAGGCTGTTCTCCAAAGGTGCATGTGTTCTATCTATAGGCTGGCAGAGCTGATGCTCCACTCAAAGCATTTGCAAAATATGAGCAAAGGGAAGCATGTTAACAAAGAATTATCCTTAGAACAGGAGAGGGTGAGGGATCTGCTAAGCATGGAAACTTGTGACTTTATTTTTCAACACTTCATAATCTGGATAAATATGGGCAATTTTTCTCATGGGACCTGTAAAAGGGACATATGTGACAGCAGGATCATCCCCTGCCAGTCTTCAAGGCCATGATCTGAAGCATGGAGGCATTATAGCTCCACAGGGCAATGGCTGTAACATGGTAAAAAAAAGACAGTTTCCCCTAATCTTGCTTCCGGAAGCAGCTCCCAGCACTTTAGCCAATTAAAATTTAATAGAAATGCATAGACAATTTTGGGAACATTAGGAGCAGGAGCCAGAAAACCATGTTTCCTGGGCAGTGCTAGCCCTACGAGGCCACAGAGACAAGTTTTCTCTTGCTTGCTCTCCTTTTGGCTCAACATCTCTCCCTCTCTCATCTGCCCCATGAGCCAATTTCAACAGGAGGCCTGGAGGATACCTTCAGCCCTGGCAAACCCACAGCCTGGTGTTTAGGGCACTCATCTACCCTTCTCTTCTACTGCACAGAGATGAGGAGAAAAGATGGGAGAAAAGAGAATAAATGTGTAGGGAGCAGACACACCTACTGTTGAAGCTGCCTGCAGCACAGTACAGTTTTGTACTTGGTTTAACAGGTTGTTTGACTGTATCGAGCAATCAGCTGGCCAGGCCACATTGTTCTTCTCTCTTCCTTAAAAATAACTGCAAGTTTAAAAACGTCTATAGTTGTGCTCAGTACTTGCTTTTGTCTATTTACTTGTAAAGAAGTAAAAACCTAGATTTACCCCATTAAAGTAGCAGAAAGCAACATACACAAGTTAGTTATATGAGACCTCCACAATCCCAAACTAGCAATCAAGGAGATTAATGAGCACTTACCCAGTGCAGTTCATAAAATTAATTAGGCCCAATATAACCCATAAAGTTTAGTAGTCTTCTCATCCCAGGGGTGTCAAAGCAGCACAACAGAAATTTAAAAAATCTGTACCAAATCAGTATAATATATTACAGTAATGCACCATTCAGAATGTAGTACATGTATTTGTGATTGATTCCTCATTAAAACCATCTTGCATGCCATGCATGCGAACATACATAGTAGCCCTGGATTTCTTTTTCACTTTTGCAGACAGGATGTTTGGCAAGATGGACCTTTGGTCTGGCCCCACTATGGCAACGCTTATGTTCTTATCGTGTTCCTATATTTACATTCACTTATAGTTATATAGTGTTAGGTTGGCGTCATAGTGTAAATAGTTTAAAGAATCATTGTTTATTGTTAATATTTTAATTAACTTTAATACAATCATGGTCTTTATAAAGAAAGGCAGATATGGAGTGATCATAGTTGGGTCTTCCACAAACATTAGAGAGGACTAGAAGGCTATATTAGGGGGACAATAATAAAGATGGGGGGGACCTGTGGGAGAACCAGGTTACAACTCACACCAGGGCTGCATGGGACTACACTTACTATGTTCCTATATTTTAGGACAGAGGTGACAAGTTCACCTATGCCCCTGAGCCAGATCCAGACCCAGCAGCAGCAGGGCAAGTGGTGGTAGCAGAGGCGGTGAAGCGGTGCTAACACAGCCCCCCTGCTGCTTCTCCCCCTCGATCTGTCTCTTGACATCCATCCCAGAAGGGCTCTGTAGCTGGGAGTTTGGTGACAGTCTTGCCCCACTACTGAAGTCCTGGTCCCTCAGGGAGGCCTGCAGGCTGTGTAAAGCGCCTCTGCAAGCCAGGTCCAACCCATAGACTATGTTTGGCACCCCCATTTTAGAGAGACCAGCAAGAGATGTTTTCATGTCACACAGTAAATACTGTAAATGGTGATGGGGACAGGGCAGGTTTTAGCATTACAGTTGCATTGTAGCATTCCAATAGTACTGAAGTTAGTTGAGAATAAAATACCTAGCCCCATTGTCCATGCTATCATACACTTTCATCCAAAAAATGTGGGACTACTATGCACTGAAATCTCTCACTGTGAGAGCTTCACAAGTTTGGTTGCAGCCTTTTCCAAAATCTGCTTGTGCCATGGTAAACGCAGTGTCTCACTGCTTTTTAATTTGTTCTTTGTGACAGTAAGATGAACGGACTTCTTTCCCTGTTCTCTGTTTTATTATGGAAGATTTGCAGTTATCATGGGTTCTGTAATGACAGTCGTTTGATAGAAATGCTACAGTTCCAGCATTGTGATGACAGAATTCCAGGATTAGATGAATAAAGCTAATTATAACAGATCTGATTTCATATATAATTATCCCTGAAAAGAACATAGCAAATCAACACAAAAGCCATAGCAAGAAATTACTTATGCATAAGTCAAACCAAAAACTATTTTGAAGTGGCATTAGAAAGGCAGAGACCTTTGTACAGAATGTTACCTGTAATGCACAGGCATTAATTGGAGCAGGTGTCAACAGGAAGAAATAACACATCATATTTAAGATATATGATGTGACAAGGAACAAAGGTGAAAGCATAGCAAGGAACAGTTAAGATTAAAAACCAAACACCACATGAAATTAAACCTTGCAAAGGAACTGCCGTTTCTTTGTTATATTTGACCTTTGCATTTGAAATAATACGGAGGATTCAGTGAGAGATTTTAGGTGTTGACAGGTAGCCATGTGTAGTCCAAGTTTAATTGCATGTTAGATTTATTTTCCTAAATAGACACAATTTGCTCTTGCTTTAAGGCCACTGTACAATAATAGAAGCTTTGTACCCTTGTTTTTAACAGAATACACGTCACAGTTATGTGTTGGACAGCCCATAGTTAGACAAGTGCAGAAAACAAATCAACATTGTTTCATTAAATTTCTGTTTGAAACCCAAAACAGGTCGAGGGCCAGGAGTTCTCTTCTACACCGGATCCAAGATGCTTTAGCACAGTGTGGGCCAACCTTTTTTTGGTAGGCATGTCACAAATTGGTAGGCATGATCCTGTGCCCTCCAAATCCCACTCTGTTCCCCTTCCACTGCCCAATTTGCTCCGCTCTCTGCACTGCGGTCCCTTCCGCTCTGTTTTCTCCCCTGCCTGCAGCCGCGCTGCCTGTCGCCTCACTGATCTCCTACACACAGAGGCTGCCCATCCCACGTGTGGCACGCACCCCTGCTTTAGCATTTAGGCAGCTCTTTCGGTTGGCAGAGCCTAAAATGCTTGATAAATGTGTGCAAGCATTATTATTCACGCTTCGCAGGTGCGGAAACGGAGTCTCCAAGGTAGATTTATTGCCTGGGTCACACAGCAAATTAGTAGCAGTGGTGAGAATATAAATCCGTTCTCCCTGACTTCTGTCTTTTTTGCAATGCACTGCACTATATTGCACTACCCTATATATGCTGGGTGAAGCCAGCCATGACCCTTCCTGGAGTTTAGATGCTCTATGTCTAATTTCTGCAGTCATTTGGGACAGGGGCACTTGATGGACACTTTGTGCAAGGGGGGTTTCAGGTCCCCTCTCTCAGCTGCAGGAAGCAAATGTGACCCCCTGAAACCGGAGATCCTGCTCCTGCCTTTGCTTTTCAAGGTCATTTGCATCATTCATCACAGATCCTCATGGGAGGCAGAGGCTCCGCACCAGCTCTGAACTGCCTGCCCGGAGGAGTTTTCCATCTATTGGCTCCTCGGTGAAATCCTATGAAATATGAACTTTCATTTCTACCCAGGACAACTTTTACAAGCTTTTCTCCGATGCCTGATGAAGGGTGTTTGTGCCCGAAAGCTTGCAATGAATTTTTTAAAATTTTGTTTTGCAAAAATCTTGTTGGTCTCATAAAAGACCTCATCTCTACTACCAGTCCTGTCATATCTTTTATTAGACCGACTAAATTTAGTTGATCAACAACCACAAAACACCTTAACATCCTTCCTGGGCCCCAGGCAGGTGTTTTGCAGCCACCCTGCTCTCAGGCTCACAGGGAGAATTTGGCGGGAAAACTGCCCGCCCCCAAAGACGGGCGCCAGCAAGCTCCGTTGCCCACAACCAAGATGGCTTCCAAACACACAGCGGGAGGAGCAGAATGAAGTTGGGGCGGGGAGGTGCCCTCCATAAAAATGGCGCGGGTCACGTACTCACAGGGGAGGAGAATGTTTGCGCGCATGCGTAGAAGGCGGACTTCCCTTGCCAGGCTCCCGAGGCTCTTACTGCGCTTGCGTCGCTCCCAGGCGGGGGCGGGGCCTAGTTGGAATTTTGGCGGGTGTCTGAGGCGAGCGGTGAGCGCGATGGCGGGCGGGGGGCGGGCAGGCCCCCAGGTCCGAGGTTTTGGGGGTCCCGATACCCGCCCGAGCCGGGGGCAGATGCGTTGATTTGCATTTGGCTTTGCCTGAGTCTCCCTGATCTTAGCTATGAGCCCAAGAGAGATGGGCGCTGCTTCCCCTGCCATTGCTAGGGCTGTATATGATGGCGGGGGCTCTATCTAACACCCCCCCCCCGAAACGCGTCGCACATTTTGGGGACACTTTTCAACTCCCCCCGCCTTGGGGATACCTCTTGTTTTCCTTCCCAGGAGCAGCCGGGGGTTTCTCCGCTCGAGAAAACCTTCCCTTTCCAGAAACAAGCGACTGTCTCGCTCCCT
>NW_005842018.1:1974337-2051656 GCF_000455745.1 Alligator sinensis | reverse complement strand
CGTCGAGGAAAGCGTCTTCATTGGGCACCTTGGGGGACGTTAACGCTCGTACCTGGAATCGCAGGTGCTAACTTCAGGGTGTGCGTACGTGCGCTTTTTGGGAGGCTGCTCCGAAGCGGAGATCCGCCGCTTTGTTGCAGACTTGCTGAATCGAACGTGCTGTACGTGCCGCGGTGGGCTGACGCGCGCTGCGTTGAGGGCGAAACGTGTGTCTGCGCAGAAAACGGCGGCGGTGCGTTTTCGAATAAAAACGGCTTCTAAGTGTTTAGGTTCAGAAGGACCGCTGCTGTTTTCTCAGCGCTGACGTGCATTTCGCCGCTTGTACGATTGTAAGGGTCGTAGCGCCGGGTGCTTGCATGTGTAAAAATGGTGTTTATGCGCAGTAACTGGCTTTGAAGCGATGCTGATGCGCAGTCGACTAATCCTCCTGTGCGTGGGTGCATTAGCATGGCTTTTGCCCCTGCTGCGGCTGCGCGCATGCACGCAGCGTTTATATTGGCCGTGTTATCGGCCACATCAGACGACAAAAGCTCATTGCCGGTACTCTCCATTTTCCTCACATTGGTGCCGATCTGATATGGCACTGATGTATTGGTGCACCTCTGTGTGGTACGTTGATACGTACTGGCTAACATCAGTGACAGCTGGGTGGGTGACAGGGCAGAGTCTAAAGTCCAAGCTCCTTTGAGGGGGGTCATTTGCTATGTTCTTGTAATTCATCCCCCAAAGCATCCCTCCAATAAAGAAAGTCAGTGTGTGGATATAGAAAAGATGTGCACTAGGAAGGCCACGTGGTTTGTCTGCCCTGTTTGTTCCCCCTGACATCTTTTCCTGGTCCTCCTGTGACCTGGGCATATTATGCTGTTACATCCCTGTCGTTGCATTGGCAGTGCCCATGTCCTCTGTTCTTAGCTGCGGCGTGGTTGGTGTTTCAGGCACTGTGCTGGGTTGTAGCACGTAAGGCTTTAAAGTGGAGGTCCTGGGAAGTCCTTGAATGAAGGCTTGCCTAGAAATGCAAGGGCTGCATTCAGTGGCTCAGGAGATCTCTACCTGAACTGCCGCCTCTGTTCTTAGATGTGTAGAGGGGATGGACAATGTCATGTAGTGCTTAGGTCATGAGCGCTGAGTCCTTCAGAATGGCAATTCTGAATGCTATTAAAAGCAAGAAACCTTGGATGGTTTATGTCCTTAGTTTATTCCTGTTGACCATGTTTTATTTAACTTGCAAATAAATAATTTTGCCCCTGTTCTCTCCCTGACAGGTGACATTTTTTTTTTTTCCTTTGGGCTTGCTACTGAAGACATCCTGTTGAAAACATGGAGGGTAAGATTTGCAGCTCTCTTTTGTCCACCCTTTCCTGTCCCCCCTGCTTCTTACATTTAGAGCTGGTAGATTTGTGCTTTTTAACAGTGTTTGACTAGCAAGTGCCTTAGAAGTAGCAAAAATAGATCCCCTCCCAGCTCCTCGTAAGCACCTTCACCTTGTGCTGGTCCATCCCTTTTGTGGCTTTGCAGCTTCTTTGTCATCAAAGTCTAAATCATGCTGATTGTGCCTTGCTCTGAATTTTGATTCCAGTCTGTTAATTTCTCTCATTCTCTCCCTTTATTTCTCTGCTGTCTGGTTGCCTTTTCCCCCTGCCGTCTGGTTTTCCTTCTACTCTGTTCCCTTCTCTCTCAGGTCTGCTGCCCAGCTACCTGGTTCCTAGGTTTCCCTGGATATGTGGGAACATATGTTAAGATTGACAGGTTGGTCCAACCCATGGGGGGATCACTGAGCCCTTTGGCCAGATCTGGCTTCTACCTTTACCAATCTCTGGGTTCTCCTTTGCAGTGAAGGGTCTGGTCTCTGCTAGAAGCAGCTGCCAATGTAAAACTGCGTGCCTTGCTAGCTCTCAGCAGACCATGGATGGTCCAGGCACTATGGTTTGAGAGCCTCTGTAATAAACACAAAATAAATATAGAACCAAGAAAAATAGAGTGCATACCCCAAAGTCTCCTCTGTCTCCTTTCGTGACAAATCTGCCTTCTCTTTCTTTCCCATTTATTTTTTTATTATACATAGTAAAATTTGAAAGAAAAAATGATTGTCACGTTTAAGTTAGAGCAGAAGAATAGAACCTGTGCTTTGACATCTGTCTTTATTTTAACTGCAGCTCGGTTTAGAGCAAATTGATAGTGCAAGAAGCAAATCAGCGCCCTGACTAGAGCTAGGCAGTAGTTGGCTTATACGAGTAGAGTAACCTGGAAATGGCAGGCTTCCTTGAATTGGGCTGTAGTGATGCTTGATTTAATTAATTTATTCCAGGAGATGAGGACTTGGAGCTATTGGCTTCCCTGTTAGACGAAGATGTGGCAGCTGAGGATGGGAATTGCCCTGAAGAGGAAGAAGGTTGCTCAGAGGAAGCAGGAGAACCTGATGAGTACGATGATCTGTTTGATGCAGAGGATGATACCTCTTACACCGAGGAGGTTGGGTCTGAGGAGAGTGAAGCCAACGAGGAGAAGGAAACTGTGGCTGCTTTGTTTGGAGATGTGGATGACTTGATAGAAGAAGAGAAAGAGGAAGAACCTGCACAAGAAATACCCTGTTGTCCAGCCCCCAGTCAAGAGAAGGAGAAAACCAATCAGGAGTTACAAGGTTTCTCAAATAGCCATTTTTGGCCAATTTACCAAATATAGTTCAAGTCATGGTTATTGCTAGATGACTCCTGAGACTAAGTGGATGGCTTACTGGTGTTGGCAAGGAATAGAGAGACTTTTCTGCTTGATTTCTAGTTCAAATGCGGTTCTGAAGGGAAGCAACTGGAAGTTCTTGTATAGACTAGTCAGTTGCTTGAGCTAAATAAATAATGACTTAGTCCAGTTTTAAGTGCTTACAGGGCAAAATTAATTGCTTTCCAGTGGCTACCTTTGTCAGCTGACTCCAAAGAAACCAGACCTAAGAGGGAGTTTTGCTTACTAGTAGTATACATTAGTTCTTGTTTTTTTGCTGCCTGTGTGGGCCAGATGCTTACCTGCTACCAAGGCATTCAGCATGAAGGCACAAATATTTCACCGTACTGCAAGTGAACAGGCATTATTCACTGACCCTATCTCATGATTAGTAAAAAAGAGATCTAAATATATCCCACACAACATGGCATGCATGGGCGACTGGTGCCTCCTGAGACTGGGAGGGAGGGGGGGCCCAGCAGCCGATCGCCGACTGGGAGGTGGGGTCCTCCAGTGGTCGATTTGTCACTGCTGACACTTCTCTCAGTGCCCCCAAAATCTCAGGGGAGGCACTGGCTGACGCTTTGCTTGTCGCCTCCACTACCCGGCTGGCGAGGGCCAATCTTTGCCTGCCCCCCCCCCGGTGGGTCACCTATGATGGCGTGTGTTGAGTTGATTGTATGGCAAAAGAGCTCTGTATTAAAGAACACTTAAGCTCCAAGGGGCCTTTTTTAATTAATTTGGTTCAGTGGGACACTTACAGAGAGAGAGCTCAAATTCAGTAATGGCACCAGTTCTTCCCAGTAAACATCTCTGCATTCCTGTGAAGTAGTAAAGGCATTGAATTTCTAATAATATTGTTAATCTTAGCTTGCAACAGGTTTGTGTTATTTACATTTATACTTTATTCTCTCGTAGATGAGTTGAAGAAGTTGCAAGAGCAGATGAAGAAGTTACAGGAGCAATTGCAAAAGACTGCCATTGAGCAGCCGTCCAGCTCAGGCCCAGTAAAGAAAGCTCCAGGTATGGAGGCTAATTAGGTTGTTTGTCTAAAACCCAGCCCTGTGCTATATACTCTGCTGTTACAAATCCCTTGTGTGACCCTGGCAGGACACTAAGCCTCAGTTTCCCCATGTGTAAAATGGAGATGATTGATGCCCCATGAGTTGTGAAGTAGAAGCACCAGAGGTTCTCAAACAGGTGCTTAGTGCCTGTTGTTTGAAAGAGACCAGTGTCCCAAAGCAAATACGGCTGGGTTCCCATTGTGTTTGTAACGTGGGAGGCAGGAGTGACACCATTGTATGTTGGATGTGGAATAGATAAAAATGGGGGATTGGTTGTGCTTTACTGCAGTTCAGTGCCTCAACATACTGTGGACAGACGAACCACAGAAGATGAGCTGCTGGCTCCCAGCCATCTGTTGCTTTTGGTGCACAGGCTTCAATGGCTGGCTGCAGCATGGATTTCCAGTTTCCTGCATGTAAATTCTTATACAGGGAAGTGTTTTGTTTGAGCAGTTCCGGCTGCTTGTGAACAGGTCAGGAGGTCTCCTAAATACCTTTTGTGTTTGTGCAGCAGGGAAATTGCCCTGCGTGCCCTTAAAGGAACGGAAAATGCAGACACTACAGGAGTCACCGTGTTTCTCTGCCCAGCTTGACACACCTGCATTACCACTAACTAAACGGGGAGTCCAGAAAGCAAAGCTTTCACCGGGAGGTACGATTCTTACTCTTGGGTTCTGGTGCCTTAGAGTCGCACTACTGCTCAGTAGAGATTTAGTCTCTGGTCTTCATTCCCAATGGAAACGTATTGAGTGACCTTTAATTTAGTAGTTATGTACCTGCAGCAGCTTACATGTGGGAACAAGGAACTTGGGGCAGACTTATTTATCCAGCTGAAGCTGATCTCTGTGCTATAACACCTACCTTGCTACCAAAAACTAGTTGGGCTTGTTTAGTGTTAATTCAGATATGTCTGATATGCAGTGTGCTGCAATTCTCATCCCTGGAAATGAGAGTTATACAATAGATTTTGGACGCTGACGTAGCCTGTCTTGGAAAATGCTATCACTTGCAGCATTTACAACTGAAATGGAACTGCTCCTTGAGATTCCAGTCCAGGGAATAGGCCTGTACAGAAAGGGCAGTGTAAACACTGATTAAGTATTCCTATAACATGGGCTCAGTTGGTTAAGTTTAGGCTGGTAGAATTTTTAAGTAAAAATATTATTTTTCATTAATTTATGACTAATTTTTTCTGTCACTTGCAGAGAACAAGAGTCCTCCTCTAAGGACAGTATTAAGTTCATCTTTTCAGCCTCTCAGATCTATTGAGGGGAACACACCCAACGTTGGAGTCAAAGAGAGGACTTCTCACTTGCCTGGATGTTCCACTGTGACTGATCAGCCAGTCTCTGTGGAAGCTTTCTCTGGCCTGAGATTGAGGTTGGCAAGCCAAAGCTTTTTTGTATCCCTTTCAAATAAGCAGAGAGAGGACATGATCTGTCCAGTGTATAACGATGGAGGCTGAAATGCATTGTGAATAGTGGGCTCAGCCTGTCAGGGATTTGGTATACCTGTATCTTATTTATCACTTCCCCATGCCAGAATATTCATTAGTCAGAGAGATGTTGAAGTAAAGCAGCGCCATTGGTCAGAAGTTAGCAGTTGGATAGTAACATGCTCAGACACCCATTTTTCCTCCCCTTTACAGAATGCCGACTATTCTTTTAAAAATGTCCTCATCATTTTGTTAATGTGCTTAGAAATGCTTCTCGTGATTATGCTCCAAGGACAATGGGAGGAGGCAAAGGAAAAATGATAGTCGGATTACACTGGCACTTTGCTACGAACTGCAGGACTGGCCCACTGTTGCTCAAACAAGATTTGCAATACTCTCTGTGATCACAAGAGGTCTCCTGTTACCTGAAACAGCTCCTTTCCCTAGAAACAGTACTGTGTTTACAATACTCACTCCTGCCTGGGCAGCAGCAGTGTTCCTCTAGTCTAGTCATCATTAAAATCAATAGAATTAAGTACACATGAACCTTGCAATGCACACACTGTACCACAGTATATGATGGATCAACACAAGTTTCAAGGCTGTTGAATATTGATGACTGATACTTTTCAGGTGATCTCAGGAAGTGAAATAAGGCACAGAACATGCTTTATTTCATACTCTCACAGATCTTCCTGCAATTTCTCAAGGGGAGTATTTTAGCTCTTTAAGCATAGACCGAGTATTTCATAGTATACAGGAAGGCGCAATCCTGCAGTGATTAGGGGATGCTTCAGTGGTCTCATGCCCTAATGAATTTAAATCTGTTTTTGCAATTCTAAATGTTCTGGGCTGGCTCCAGGCATTTGTGCTGATATGTTAATATTTACTATAGAAAACCCCGTGTATCGTCAGTTGAAATGGAGAAGAAAATGGCTGGACGGAAGCTGATCCGACTGTCTCAGCTTCAAAACAAACTTGCTGGGGAAAATCTTGAGGAAACGGACTGGGTAACGTTTGGAGTGATAATGAAGAAAATCACCCCTCAGAGCTCAAACAGTGTAAGCAGTTTCATTGTATCATAAGCTTAGTCGTAATGAAATGATAGTGTTTTCACTGAAGAGCTAATTACGTTTTGCATGCTTTATCAGCCAGCTCCAGATTTGCCTTTTTTTAATTAAAACCAACTGTATTAAATATTCCAACTAGACAAGGCTCATATGGTATTGTTGGTGTCTGTGCTCATATGAACCTAGACTGCACTGATTCTTCTGTGTTGGGTATTGATATGAGAGCCAAGACACGTGACACTGTATCCATTAGGATGTGTAAATCTGCTCAGGGATGGTTTAATGTAAAATGCAGGCACTTTCTTAGGCGTAGGGACCATAACTTAGGACTTCTGCACCTCAAATAAGTGTCCTAACTGCTATTCCATGATCCTTCTGGTCCAGTGGATCTTAAAGTCATTCCACTGTGCAGCCAAGAATTCAAGAGGAGGAATGCAAAGTGCCCAAACCTATGCTAGCAAATAGCCTAGTGGTTGTGACACTCTTCTGAGCTGGGATTTGAAGCTGCTCAGGCCAAAGAGAAACTGTTAACCTGTATCTTATCTCCTGAGCCAGTGCTATAACCAGTGGGCTGTGAAAGGTGACATCTCTGCCTGGGCCTAAAAGAAGAGAGTGAGTTCTTTCAAAGAAGTCTTATAGGTACCTAGCCTCGGGAGAGGGGTCTGGCCTCTGGATCCCAGGTGGACAGAAGCATCTCCCTGAGTGGAAAACAGCTGCTGCAAAGGGAAAAGATTTCAAGCATCTTCCTGTACTCAGTATTTCCTATTGAGTAGCTCTAGCTGGCTCCCTGCTCAGTGTATTGACTGTTTTTCATCTCCATTGTCATGTGTCTGACTTCTCCCAGACCCTGTATAGGGAACCTAGGCCCCTATCAGAGATGCGAGCTGCTTGCAGTGCCTAATTTTTAGGCATCTAAATCATAGGATCAGAGGAAAGTATGTCTAGAAGGGACCTCATGAGGTCATCTAGTTCATCCCTCTGCTCAAGGCACGATCACCTCTGACTAAACCAGTCCTTAAGGGCTAGATCTAATAAATCCCTTTTCCTGGCAAAGACGAGTTGTACCCTATTGCACACCTACCAGGGTTTTACCCTGTCTCGTTCTAAAAGGGCCAAACCATGCCTTTTCTACCACTTTCCTTGGGCTCATTCGGAAGGCTAGGATTGTGCATCAAGGAGTTGAGTATTAGGTGTGAGTTCTAGCTTGAACTTTGAGTTTTGGTTAAAATGCCACTTCAGTTTCATCAGCTGTAAAATGGGGTTAATTTGTTATTCACAGGGTTATTGTGGACTAATAAGAATCTGTGAGAAGTGCTGTATGGCAGTTAAATATTAGTAACAGCAGCAATAGAATGGCCGGTTAAAAGGCTATTTTATCTTTTGCAATTACCTGTGTTAACAAATAGCATCACACGCTATATGCTGCTTAGAGGTCATAAAGTAGAAACAAAGGCAAAAGAGTAATGATTTTAATGGTGACTACTTTAAGCATGGGCAGTATTAGTGGTCTTCTTGTAAAGATCTAACAGAAAGTAAATTTTGTCTGCTCCAGGGCAAAACCTTCAGCATCTGGCGACTGAATGACCTGCGTGATCTGAATAAGTGCATCTCATTATTTTTGTTTGGTGATGTCCACAAGGAACACTGGAAGACAGACCAAGGCACAGTCATTGGGCTGCTCAATGCTAATCCCATGAAACCTAAGGAGGGTTCAGATGAGGTAAGATGACTTTTCTTGGCCACCACAAGGAAAGGATAAGCAATGATTTAAAAAGAAAAGTTGGTTTAATTTAAATCAGATGTGATTTTTTTTCAGTTTAAATACACTTTTCATTGTAAAAATCTGTTTAACATTAAATTATTTTTTTTCAAAGTTGAAGAATGAGCTGGCAGGGATGAGATTTACTAGTTTTAAAATCATGAAGGATATGGTGACCATTTTTTTTCCCTTTGCTTAGTGGTAAATAAATGATGGTATATAATGAACTCTTCTCATATGTTACTAGGACATTCAAGATGGTTGCTTTTTATTAGTTTAATAAAATTGTTTTAAAATGCCTCTTTTAGGCATTTTAATTGAATTTCCTTTCCATTTCCATCTAAATGTAGCTTGATACATGTGAATAAAAAATACCATATAGTAAGCTTGTGTTAGCAGATGCAAATGAAAGCAGATCTACCTTTCTTAAGGTAGAAACCTTAGGTTTCCCTCGCTTTATGCAGGTTCTGTATGTGGGAATTCGCTCTTATGCAATGACTCTTTTTATACCAAAAATTTGTTATATGCAAGATAACTTTCACTCTTATGCGATTGGTGTGGTGGAAGCCTGCAGTTAGCTGCTTTGTGTAGTGCATCATGGGAGTGATGCGCACCAAAATATAGTCTCCTGTGTGGATCTGTGCTCCTTGCTCATTGTCTGTGACACATTTCTGTAGTTACCATCCCCATTATAGCTTCTAAGCGTCCCACTAGCTTATCTCCTACCCCTCTCCCTATGCTTGTGTGTACTGTCTGCTGTTGGTGAATACCAAAGTTGTCTTGTAAAAGTGGTAGAAATGGGTCTGGTGGTCAGTACAGTTGAGGTCTTGTAAAGTATCCCTATTCGTTGCATTGTAAAGTGGGTTCCCTTTATGTGAATTCGAGTTATGCACCATTTTCCAGGAGGGCATGTACAGCATAACATGAGGGAAACCTATAAAGGGAACAGATGCAAAGCTTTCTGCTTCCTTGCAAGAGAACACATTGGGACGTTATCATTCTGCAATACAGGATATTGTAAATAAAAAAGGGGTGGGGTGTACTGATAGACCTTCATCTCCTTTTTCTCACTTGTTTGTAAGCCAGGGGCAGGCACTTTATTTTGGGTGGAGGGCTGCTTGCTGAGTTTTGGCAAGCCATTGAGGGCCACATGACAGGCAGCCCAGGGCAGATTATTCATTTTTTTTTTTTTAGGGGCCCCGTGGGCTGGATAGAATGGCTTGGCGGGCCACATTTTGCCAGCCCCTGTTCTAAGCAGACACTATGTCAAAAAGTTCTTGTATTTTCCCCTTTTGATTCTTTTCCCATCTGAACATCCACCTTGGAGATTTTTTTTCCCCCAGTCCTTTGCATCAGGGACCAGGGATGACACTCTTGCATTCAGCCCCATGTCAAAATGACTGGGCCTATCCTCTCAAACCAGTACCATACGTGTCAGCTTCTGAGGAAAGTCTGCAGCATTTCAAGCACAAGGAGTGGCTGAGGGCTTGGTGCTCCCTTGGTATGTAGCGTGTTGGTCTGAGCCCTCAGGCCAAGCTAAATCATCAGTTTTGCCACGTTCCATTCAAGTGCGTCGCCTTGGGGAGAGGCCTCAGGCACTTATCCAAACTTATTAGAAGCAATCAAAGCTATGTGGGTACACAGCGTAATCAACAGCTCTGAAGCTGACTAGCTCCTCTCATTTTCAAGGCTTTCTTACTCCCTGTCAAAGCTGCTAAAAGAAGCCTTGAAAATGAGGTGAGAGAGGAGCTGCAGAGCTAACTAGTTCCTGTCATTGTCAGTGCTTCTAATAGCAGCCCTTTGACATCTGCTTCCCTTTCCCTGTCTCTGGCACAGTTAAGGGGTGCACATGCAGTTACAATGAGCATGCAGTCAGCTGCAGCATAATTCAAGCTACAGAGCAGAAATGCTGACAGATTTTATATGCTTAATATACAGATAACCAGCATTTGCTAAAATATGGTGTTTCCCAAGCTGTGGGAACTGTTCCTTGGGGAGGCGCATGCACATCACAACAGTCAATGCCCCCTTACTTGAGCCACTGTCACTACTTACCTTGTCACTAGCTCCTGCTGCTGCTGGTAAAGGGAATCGGTGACGAGAGAAGTGGCAGCAGGAGCTGGAGGACAGGTGGAGCACAGGAGTGTCCGACTTTACTACAGAGGGATGTAGACCCATAGGGTTTGGGAAACGCTGCTGTCATGAAAATGATAGGCAATAAATTGGGACCCATGCTGCACCATGCAACCAATTAAATTATCCAAAATGTGTATAAATGAATGACACGGTCAAGTGACCTGAAAAGTCCAAGCTTTTGGGACTGAACTCAAAAGCCCTCTGTTTATCCACTGATAATAAATAAATATTGTGTGGTCCTCAATAATACAGCTCGCTTACAGCAGTGCCTCTAAGGATGACCACCATTCATGAATCTGTTTATGGAGCCTTATCTTTACTCTTAGTGCTTTTTCTTTTTAGGTATGCTTGTCTGTTGATCATCCCCAGAAGATCCTGCTCATGGGTGAAGCCCTGGATTTGGGCACCTGCAAAGCCAGGAAGAAGAATGGTGATCCCTGCATGCAGAGTGTCAATCTGGTCTGTATCCCTCTGTCTCTAGGCTGCCATTAAACTATTAATGTTGTGAGCTGTTGGTGATCCTGCCTTGAGCAGGAGTTTGGACAAGCTGATCTCCTGAGGTCCCTTTCAGTCCTATTTTTCTAACAGCTGGGCGATGTATGTCATGCAAATAGTGATAGTGATCCAAGCCATCAGAGAAAATGCAGTCACTTGAGGATAAGGTTTAAGGGGAAAGAGGTGACTCAATATTGAACATGGTGGGTCACTAGCTGAGTGGGGTGGCATTTGAAGCACACTTAGAATGGAACAAGGACAATAGATGTATAAGATGCATGCAACAAATTTAGAATATGTCTTCGGATCAGTTCATAGGGTCGTCTATATACAGCATCCTAAATGTCAACTGAATTATCCAGTGCAACAATAATGAATCGTGGGGAAAACTTTTCTGGCTGAAGGAACTGACTGGCAGGTCCTAATTGGCTGAAAATGTCTGACCTGGGAGTTACTGCTACTACAAACAATGTGCAGATGAAAGTTTAAAGATAGAATGAAATCATTTCCATTTTGTTGCTTACCAGGCTGAGGGGGCTGTTCACAGCATTGAACTTCCTGACAGATTTTAATCTATATTGTCTTGAAATGTGTCTAAAAAATTGTCATTCAAAATAGCTGTACAGTACGTCTTGCTTCTACTGTTACTTTTCCTTTGTACCTGTGCACTTAAGGAGATTATAAATTCTGTGGTCCTAAAACACGGAAACAGACAGGTAGATGAGTCATCATCAGAAATTAAACCTTTGGCCTTCCCAGGCTCAGGATGAGCTTATTCGATAGGGAAAATAAAACATTTAATGCAGGGGTTCCCAAAGTTTTTATGCCGTGGCCTGGCAAACGTGGCCCGGAAGTGGCCGTGGCCCGGCAAACTGCGGCCCAGCAATCACAGCTGACTGCGGCTGGAATTTCCGGCTGGCAGAAAGGTAAGGCCAAACCCTGTGCTGCCTTGGGCCCTGCAGGAGGAGCCACGTCCTCTCCATCCGGCTCTGGGGGGCTGTGGTTTGCCGGTCCGTGGCCACTGCTGGTCCAGCAGCCAACCGTGCTGCAGACCAGCAGTCAACCTGCCGTGGCCCGGGGGTTGAGAACCCCTGCTTTAATGTATGAGATTTGCATTTTTTCCGTCTAGCAATTGGTCCATAGCAGCCCACTAGTCACAGTAGTAACGGCTTATGTATGCATTTGCCAAGCTTGGTTTCTTGCTTATAACCCACAATATCTGTGCATTTGCAGGTCAGTTATGAAAAGACCTTGTTGGTTGTCTCGGGAAATGCTTTTAATTTTAATCATCTGTTAGTTTTCACCAACAAACCTTTCTGTCTTCTTCCTCTCAGAATGACTGTGAATATTGTCAGTATCACGTGCAATCCCAGTACAAGAAACTGAGCTCGAAGCGGGCAGACCTGCAATCCACCTTCTCAGGTGGCCGTGTTCCGAAAAGCCTGGCTTGTAAGAACCCCAGCTTGAAGGAGAGGCTGTGCCGGGAAGGCTTTTACTACGGAGGGGTTTCTTCAGCAGCTTACGCAGCTTCTGTGTAAGAGAACCACTAAACTTCCCTGGAGGCTTCTTAAAGCACTGTCTCTGGCTTTTGAGTACATTTCCTTCCTGGCTATGTATAACTGAGCCTCAAGGAAGCTTCAGAGAGACCCTTCGACTAGCCCCTTCCTTTGGTTTGCAACCGTACCTTGTTTTGCCAGGATATTGCTTGTCTCCATAAGTAGAATCAAAGCTTGGATGGCAGACTTCTCTAAGGGGATGGTAATAATATGGCCAAAGCAATAATCCATTGGGAGACAAGGGCCTGCTGTGCTGACTTCTTTCAAATGAGCCATGTCAGTGGCAGGAAAGTCTCTGGATGTGTCTCTTGCATTTGGGTTTTTCAAGGCCCATTCCAAAGCCAGGAAGCTGGAAAGGCTTTGCTGGAGGTTGCCCAGTGTTTGCAAAACACTTTGAGTCTCTCACCAATGCTACTTCATTAAATAAACTGAATTTGTATGCAGCAAGTAGCTTCTCTCTCTTGAGCTAACGTCATCCAGCTTCATCACAGTGTTTGTGATCAAGTATCCTCTCGATATTATAACCACGTATATTGAAATCTAGAGAGAAATGGGAAATCTAGTTTTGATACCAAAAAGAGGCCAAGCACAAAGTTCCTACTTCAGACAAATACCTGCTTAGGCAGAAGGCTGTGTAATTGGAGCTTTCATTGAATGGCTGAGATCGCACTCAAGCTCAAATACCAGCCCTTATCCTTTTCTTGCTTCAAGTCATTGAATAAAGCTCACTTTTTGTGGGGTTTTTGTCTCTTTTAGTGCAGCAGCTGCAGCTCCAAAGAAGAAGATTCAAACTACGCTCACAAATCTGGTCGTGAAAGGAGCCAATGCAATTGTACAGGAAGCTAGACAGAAAATTGGTAACGTTGTCTTTCTTCCTCCTCCTCAGATGTTTTCAGCTGAATGGGTGATAGGTCTGCAGAGCCCGGGATGCGCAAGCTAGAGATGCTGGGGATTTGGTAGTTTGTACAGATGGTATTTTTCAATTCACTTCCCATTCCCCTTGGCATCACAGCTGCAGGGCAAGCATTGCTAAACAAATGTCCAGTATGTTGCATTCAGGCAATGGCCAGTGTCAAAATCAGTGCTACCATGGGGGGCAGTGCCAGCTTTCTGATCTCCAATTGTGAATCAGTGGGTTAAGACTTATAATTGAATAGGGTATTGGAAGGTTCCAGGAGTACTGAGTGTGCTCCTGAGGAACAGGCAAGCTGAATGGAATAGCTCAGACCAGAGTCAAGCGCCTACTGAGTGCTGAGCACAGAGGGACTGACTGGTGCCCTGTTCAGTGGCAGGGCATTGGCAGTACCCTCGTTTGCCTGTTGCAGGGTGTTCTTGGTATTTTGTGTATTGTTTTTGGCAGCTACAGGTAAGGTTTGGAAGTGGCAATTCTGGGGATTCCTTTGGTTCTCAATAGAGGGTGAACACAAGTAATAGAGTGGTCATAGTCATAGAGAAGTATGGCTGGAAGGGACCTCCAGAAGTTATCCAGTCCAACCCCCTGCCTGAGGCAGAATCATCCCTACCCAAACCGTCCCATACAACCGTAATCTAAACCAAGGGTGGGCAAATTATGGTCCGCTGAAGGATTTTGTCTGGCCTGCAGCAGGTTCCTCGATCATGTCTAGCCGAGGCACGTGCAGCTGGTTCCGCCATCTCCAGGCATGCAGCAGGGCTGGGCTGGCACAGTGGCCTGACTCCATTTCCCAACAGTGGTAGCTCCCTCTGGCTGCTGCAGCTGCCAGATGTAGCCCTTCTGCCCAGGCACCCCAGTGAGTCTGTCCTGCATCCCCTGCTGGGGGTGGGACCTGTGTAGTCGGGGCACTCAGCCAGGTGGATGGGATGGGGCCACAGGTTAGCAGGGAGCTGTGTTTGGGAGTGAGGTGGGTGGGTTGGTGGGGCCAGGGAGACACCAGGATTTGGGGGCTGTGACAGCCTGGGGCCCAGGTCAGGGCAGAGCAGTGATCTGCTGCCTGCACACCCCTGCAATGGGCACAGGTTCTGCAGGCAGGGGTATATGGGGAGTGGATCATGGTTCTGCCCTGGCTCCAGCCTTGTGCTGTCACCACCCCAAGATCCCAGAGTGTTTGCAACCCTGCCCACCCATCTCACTGCGAAACACAGCTTCCCACCTGGTCACATGCCCTGCCTGTGTGGCTCCTGGGTGGTTTCTGTGGAGACCCCGGGAATGTAGAGTGGTGACAGCATGTGCGAGGAGTTGCATCTGGGGCCGGGTGTGGGATTTTGGCGGGGTGACAGCACAGGGCTTGGGCTGGGGCAGAGCCGCAATCCGCTCCTTGCACGCAGAACTTGCGCCTGTTGGAGGGGCATGCGGGCAGTGGATTGCTTCTCTGCCCTGTGATCCCAGTCTTGCCCACCCATCCTGCTATTGAACATTGCTCCCTGTCCACCCATGGCTGCATCCCACATAGGGAGTTTTGGGGAGCTGTTGAGCATGGGGGTGAGGGGGAATCTGACTTGACCTGCAACAGCTCAGCAAAACTCCCTGTGTGGCCTGTGGGCCCAAATAATTGCACACCCCTGATCTAAACTCTACATAAGACTACCCTCAACCCTGACACAGCATAGACCTATCACCCTAACCTGCCACAGGTAATTCAGGGAGGACCTACAGCAGCCAATGTCCTGCTTCTATAAACTTGTCAATATGTGCTCAATAGGTCCTGGGTAGAGGGCCATGTTCCCTGCTACAGAGGAAGGCAAAAAACCCCTCACAGTCCATACCAATCTGACCATGGGGTAAAATTCCTTCCTAACCTCAAATATGGTGATTGGTCTGATCCTGAGCAGAGGGGCAAGACCTTCTAGCCACAAATCTCTGGCTTTGCTCCTCGCAGGAGAATCAGCACACCCCAGCTGAAGTCCCCAGCCTTAGCTGCAGCCAACATTCAGTGCCTCTGGGAAGGCTTAAAAACACCGTGATGCATATAGCAAAATAAAGAGGACACAGGTAGGAACTAGCAAAACCTGGAAGCATGGGGAATACCCATGGTAGAAAATAGGCATAGCTGCACCTAGCTCATCCCTGACCAGTGGCTGTCCAACCCCTTCTTGAACACCTCCAGGGATGAGGAGTCCACAACTTCTCCACACAGTCTGTTCCACTGCCTCACTGTTCTCATAGAGTGAAGAAGTTTTTCTGGATACAATCTAAATTTACTTGCTGCAACTTCAAGCCATTGTTCCACATCCTCTTCTCTGCAGCAAGAGGTAAAAGGTGTTTCACTCTTGTTTATGGCAGCCTTTCAAGTATTTGCAGACTGTAATCATGTCTCCTCTTAAGCACCTTTTCCACAAACTGAACATGCCTAGCTCCTTCACTCTCTTCTCATATGACCTGCTTTCCAAGCCCTTGATCATCTTTTCTGCCTGCCTTTAGGCCCTCTCTAACTTCTCCACATCCTTAAAAGGTGGAGCCCAGAACTTGAAACTACTCCAGATGAAGCCTAACCAGTCCCAAGTAGAGAAGCACTATCACTCTCTGTGTCTTGCATCTAAGCCTTCTATTGATGCATCCCAAAACCGCATTTGCCATTTGTGCAGCTGCATCATACAGCAGACTCATACAGACTCCCAAGTCCTTTTTCATAGAGTTGCTATCCAGCCAGGTGTCCCCCATTTTGTATTTGTGTTTTTGGTTATTCCTCTCGAGGTGTAGCACTTTGCATTTGTCTGCACTGAACTTCATCCTGTGGTTCTAGTCCCACTTTCCAGCCTGTTGAGATCCTTCTGAATTGTGCATGCATTCACCAACATGTTTACAATCCTTCTTGGTTTTGTGTCGTCTCCAAACTTGCTCAAGAAGCTTTCTGTGCCAGCACCCAAATAATTAATAAACACGATGAACAGCACTGGGCCTAGGACAGACCTCTGTGAGACTTCCTGACATTCTGACATGGACCCATTAATAATTGCACTTTGTTTGCAGCTATTGAGCCAGTTATCTATGCAACATGTAGTAGTTTTACCTAGCCAACATTTCACCAATTTGTTTATGAGGAAGTTGTGCTGGACCTTGTCAAAAGCCTTGTTGCACTGTATCTGAGCATTTCCTCCATACATCCAAGTAGTTACTCTGTCAAAGGACGGTTAGGGCTGCCAGACTCTGGAATGGACTCCCAAGGGAGGTGGTGCTCTCTCCTACCTTGGGGGTCTTCAAGAGGAGGCTGGATAGATATTTGGCTGGGATGTTATGACCCCAGGACTCATTCCTGCCCGGGGCAGGGGGTCAGACCTGATTATCTGTTTAGGTCCCTTCCAACCCTAACAACTATGAGGTTACGATTCTTTGACGTTATTTGTGTTTCATAAATCTATGCTGGCTGTTTGTGATCAGGCTTTCCTTCTCCAGAGGCTTACGAATGGCCTTCCTTCAGATATGCTCCAGTAACTTCCTGGGTACTGAAATAAGGCTCACTGGTCTGTAGTTCCCTGGGTCCTCCTTCTTGCCTCTTTTAAAGAGATTGGACTTAATGGCCTGGGAGGATCCTTCCAGCCCTGCTTCAATCTGAGTGCTGCTCCTGAATCTGTCCCTGGCTATCTGTGGCCTCAAGTAAATTGGTTGTCCCCTGTGCCTTCATTTCCTGCTGTACTTTGCTTAGTATTATACATCCTGTAGAAAGACCAGTGCTTAGGACAGGCAAGGCCTAACCTTTTTGGCAGGTATGCCATGCCCTCTCCAAGGGTCACTCTAGTCCCCTTCCCTTGGCTGGTCTCCTGCTCTGTTTTCTGTTCCCTGCCCTGTCACTGCGCTGCCTGTCTCCTCTACAATCTGCTGTGTACTGTGGGTTGTCTACTTCTGGCTTAGGGCACTAGTCTGGGCCTTGGGAGACCTGAATGCAAGTCTTTGCTTTGGTACTCTATTTGCTTGTGTAACCTTGGGTAAGTCGCTCGCTCCTGATCCACAAAGAGAGCTAATCACCTCACTCCAATTGATTTCTGTAGGAGGTAGGCACCTAGACACCTTTGTGGATCTGAGGTTTAGGGTCTCTGGCTATAGACACATGTAACATATAACTAAAAAGGGGAGAAGTTGCGATTCTGGAGTTTGCATCACCCATAATTTATGTCTGTGCTCCTGTAGTGATATAAGTGAGTTAAATCCTGTAACTTTAAATCTTAATGAAACATACTGAAGTGGCAGGGGTTTGGCTACCTACGTATCACCCTAAGAGCATGCAAATTTTATTTCACTTGGACCAACTCATACCTATGTCATTTGATCCTGGTATAGTTGTCATGTCTGTCTAAACCAGTGATTCTCAACCAGGGTGCCACAGCACCACGGGGTGTCTTGAGATCCTTTCAGGGGTGTGACAGAGTGCTACACAATGTTATTGCAGTTAGGTTTGCAAATATGATTCACAAGTTAAATCCACAGAATTCAAATAGGAATCCAGAGTGTTCCTTTGGTCAGAAAGACCTTTGGTCTTTCTGTGTTCTCTGCAGTAGAAGCTTGCTCATTTTTTTTTTTCTTCAGTCAAAAATCAAGTGAAAAATAGGTGACATTTTTTTGAGGGGTGCCTTGAATCTAAAAAGGTTGAAGATCACTGGTCTAAACCCTCAGTTCTCCACTTGTAAAACAAGGATAAGAGTGCTTCTTTAGCTCAGAGGGGATCTTGGGTGCTTGTGCACTTTGGTAATAGGGACTGTATAAAAACCTAAAACAGGAAGGAGAGTAGTCTGTGAAATCAGAAAGGGGCAGCCAGTATTAGTGGATTGTGTTTCTGAGCTGTCAAGTGTGAAATACTATAGCCAGACCTTTTTCCCTTTGTGGTTTTGAGTCCATTAGAATTTTTTTGTTTTCTGTTCTAGGTGCTGCTAAGAGACCTTTATCATGTTCTGATGACTTCAAAGACTTGTTAACGATGCCAACCTTTGGAGCCCGGAACCTCTGCAAGCACTGGTCCAAGGCAGGTGTGTCCACATACTCCTCCCAACACTTACCTTTGAAGACACTTGGCTCTTTTGTGCAACCCTTACCTTTTGGATTTTTATTTTAGGTGCTGAGAAGGAAGGACCTGCTATCCAGTCAATTTCTGCTTCGGCTCTGATCAAACAACAGAAACAGCAATTGCTAGAGGCAAGGAAAAAGCGCTCCGAGGAGATCCAGAAGCGGTAATGCGCTAGCCTCTATGGCTGCTTATGGGAAAGCTGTCCACTTGTTTAGCCCTCAGCTAATTTTTTCTGAGATTTTAAAGTTCTGTAAAACTTAATCTGAATAAAACTAATCTGGTTCTTACTTCAGTGGAAAGCCAAACACATCAGCACTCTGCCTGAGAACTAGAAAGAATAATGGAGGAAGAATAGGTAGAGCAGGCAGCTGAGATCCATGAATTCCCTACTGCAGCACTGACTGACTGACTGACCTCAGAGGGATGTTCTGAGGCTTCACCTTTGCTGGGTCCTTTGAACATCTTCGACAGGCCTCATTTCACCGTCCCAAGTAGTTGAACCGCACGCTGTTTTGCTAGCAGGACTGGCGAGGCCACTTCTGTTGAGCAATGACTTCTGCCTTGACAGGCTCCTTTACATTCTGTTCTGGTATTTGCAGACTCTGCCTTTGTTTGCTGCAGTGATCTATGACTTGTCTCCAATCTCCTCCTTTTTAAGGTTTCTTCAGAATGCAAGTAAAGCTGAGACAGCAGCTTTACCATCCTCTGCGGGGCAATCCACACATCGCTCTCCAACCCCAGGGGCTGAATTCCCCAAAGCTGCAAAGATGACAACTCCACAGACACCTAGACTGGGTGCGGGGTTTTCTGAAGGAGATGATATCCTTTTCTTTGATGTCTCCCCTCCTCCAGCACCAAAGTTAAGTGGCTTAGCAGAAGCTAAGAAGGTAAATGCTCCTTTGAAATGCTGAACTTTGAGCTCCATCTAACTAGCTTAACAAGGAGATTAAGAGGTGATATGATCACAGCCTGTAAGAACTTCCAGAGTGAACATGTAGAGCCATTGGATCTCAATAGAGCTTTAAGTTGAAGCTAGGCACGTTCAGACTGAAGAGTAATTAATTAACCCTTGGGACAACCTAGCTGTGGCTATTGTATATTCTCTGTGTGAAATTTTTTAATTGACATTGGCACAGAGATGCTCTAATTTAAACAAGAACAAGTTCAGGGAAGTCCTTTGGCCTATGTTGTACATGAAGTCAGATTAGACGATCACTAGTCCTTTCTAGCCTTATAATTTGTGAAGTCTGACACTGGTGGCATTTCAGTTATTACCTTGCCTCCAGTGCTTGATGTATTAAGCCCTGCTGTGCCACGCTGAGCTCCTAATGACCACCAGCCATTAGTGGCCAAGCGCCATCTCAGCTGCTCGTTTGTCTAAGCCCCCAGGGCAGTAGCTTATCTGCTAAATAAAGTCTCAAGCATCCAACAGTAGGAGTTGGAACCTCTCCTCTTTACTAGTTCTAATCTATCCTGAATTGGGCAGGTGTGCGCTAGTGCTGTGGGATGGCCAGCCTCTGAAATGAATTTTTCTCACTGTGGTTCTTAATGACCTTGTGTCAGTATCCCAGCCAAGTGTTTGTCTGGCCTACTCTTAACTAGCAAGGCTGGAACATTCAGCCTTGCTCTGTAAGTGATCTTCCTGACGGTCTGCCATTTTACACTGCCAGCTGATGAGAAAGTGCCAAAAGGCAAACTTTTGCTGTCCTTCCCCCTTCCCATCCCCAGTCAGGTACAGCTAGGATTTACTTTCTTGTCTGCAAAGGGATGTGCTTTGGAGACTGCATTGAAGGAAATACGTTTTGTGGGTTTAGCACTGTATACTGCAGGGTTTTATGAGTCTAAGAACTAGCTCAGTTCTTGTCCCATGATGGGTTGCCTTGGGTACCTTTTGCAGCAGGGATACAAAAGCGTCAGCTGAAAGTTTGCCTTCTGCTGGACAAAATCCAGTTCTCTTGTTAGCTGTAATTCAGAGACAAACTTAGGAGGGCTATAATAGCTGCAGGGAATGTAGGATGTAGCTGAATTGTTTTGAGGACCATTGGTTTGTTTTCCATCTTGATAAGAGTTCTGATGTTTCTTTTGTTTAAACTCGCCTTGAATGTTTAAAAAATAGGGCTGCAGGTTGGCTTATAAAAATTAACCCTTTAGCACCTGGGTCCTTTGCCTCTGTGTGCTAGCATCCTGTTGAAGTTGTAAGAATGCCAGATTGTACCTTAATCCAGCAATGTGGCAAATTCCTTGTAATCTCAATATTTGCCCTCAGCCAAGTGGGTAGCAGTGAGCTCTCTAGGTACAGTAGCTGCATTGGGTCTGAGCTGCAGCAGCTTGGTTTCTAACTAGCACAGGCAAGGTTCATCTTTTCTTTGCAGAGATTGTTTTTTGCCTGGGAGAGAGTATCGCCTCCTAATGGGTGGAATGAAAGAGAATATGAGCAGTTTAGGATTGGAGTGAAGGGCCATGTGCAGGGGTTTTTTTGTCTGTCAGTTGCTTACTGATTTCTATAGAAATTTCCAGTGATGTTACCTTATTCTTTGGAAAAGTGGGGAGAAATGTTCGTCTGACCTGTTCCTCTCCATTGTGTCTTCATCCAGATCTGAAACCTCTGAGGCCTACTAAATGCCAAAGAAAAGTGTTGGCCTCTTTCTAGACAGGGAAACAGACTGGCTGGGTGATATGGAGCAGTAGAAGATGGCAGAGTTGGGATTAGAGTTTGTCTGGGATACCCATCCCCCAGCCCCTGCTGCTGCTTTCAGTGGAAAGATTTTCTCTGCTGCATTAGTATCTTAGGAAAGTAGGGCTGGAAGCAACCTCACGAAGTCATTTAGTCCAGCCCCCTGCTCGAGGCAGGATCACCTCTGACTAAATCATCCCAGCTGAGTGTCTTTCCAGCTTGCTCTTGAAAATTTTCAAAGATGGAGATTCCACAATTGCAATCAGGAACATGACTTTGGATACTCCTCTTCCATCTGCTGCACTTAAAAATGGGGTTTTAAACCTAGCGCTCTAAGAATTGACATGCCACTCAGTTGATGAATAGCAAAAAGGCTTGCTTTAATAACTACAAATGAGTTACAAACTAAATGACAGAAAAAGACTCTTTGCCAAAATAAAATGAGCTATTAGTCCTTGTATTATCTTAGCTGCAAAGAAATCTTTACCCAGTACAGGCAGGAAACAGTTTTTGTGCAGCCTTGCAGCGTGGATCTTTTGCTTATCTTGGTTTTCCCTGCACTGCATATACTTTGCTAGCAGTTCTGTTATGCTTTATACTGTTTAATTATATGGTTTCAAAGCATTTTCCTTGATAGTTAGCCAATTAAAGTCCAAACAAAATAGGGAGGAAAAGGTTAACTATCATATTACAGTTGTTAAATTGCCTGCCTCCTGTTTTTGAACTCATCTAGGGGTGAAGACTTGTGTTTTTTTTGCAGACCCTGATTAGCTGAGCAATTAGAAGTGATGGGCTTTGAGTGGTTAAACAGGATACCTAGAGGCATTGGTTACCGGACCTGTCTTTGGGTATTTGTTTATCAGTGGGGCTAATTTGCAATAGCTTGTACCGGTGATGGTCTGTTTACAAAACTCCAGATATACACTGAATGATTGAGACATTTGTAATACAGGCAGTCCTTGACTTACAACATTTCGAGTTACAACATTTCACACTTACAACGTTTCTGAATTGATGCCCTGTTTCAACCTTATGACGTCAGTTTTGACTTTATAACACTTGATCCGATGCAACGCCACGTCAGCGAACAAGTTCGCTGCATCGTTTATCTCCCTGGAGAACATCTGTCCAAATTTCCTTGGACACTTTCTTTAAGAAAGCAGACAAGACTCCAGAAAAACCTGCAGCCAAGACTCCTGAGAAGAGTCCAGCCAAGAGCCTTTTAAAAAGTCCAGCAGTCACCTCAAAGAAGTCCTTCCAAATCAATATGATTGCTATTTACATATAAATACATTAATGTAGCTATGTTACTCATCTATAATTGATCAAGTACAAAATTCTGGGGTACTTTTGGTGAAAATAGGGTATCGGGCCTTGGTTCAGGAACCAATCCCCCATTTATAACATTATTTCTTATGAGAAGACTGGTTCCGAGTTGCAATGTTTCGACTTACAATTGGTTCCTAAAAACCGCATCTTGTCGTAAGTCCGAGGACTGCCTGTACCCTAGACATTGGATGCCTGTTTTGAGAAATGTGAGTATGTCACATACAGGACATTTTTCCTGTATTCAGTGCACCTTTTACAGTTTTGCTTCAGATGAAGATTTAGTCTCTTGTTTTCTTTAGGTGCTAGCTCAAATGAAATGCATATGTAGTTTCCTTGTCTTTACTGGCTCAGTCTCTTTCTCTGGCTTTCTTAGCTTGAAGATACACATGTGATGAGTGTCAGGTCCCTGCCAAGCATGTAGGTTGTAGCTGTGTTGGTCTAAGGACATAGGCAGACAAGGTTCTTTGGGTGAATCTGATATCTTTTATTAGACAGATTTGTTCATTCGGATCACTGTCCTGATTCGATTTGGCTGAATCTGAAGATTCAATGCTGGTTCAGAGAATCAGCGATTCAGTCATAGATGCAGCTTTTAAATGTTTTTTTTTACATACCTTGTGGTTTCAGGCACGGCTCATGAACGCTACAATGCTGGAGCAGATGGAAAGTCACAGGAGCGTGAGGAGGGCCCCCCTGCGCACTCGGCGGCCAACCCAGAAGTATTTCCGGTCCACTTCCGGGTCTGCTGCCAAGCACATGGGGGACCGCCCCCTTAGCTCGGCAGTTGGCCATGGGGGGACCCCAGGTGCCCCCCCAGACCAGGAGGCACCAGTTGCTGAGTTGGGGGGGGGTCCCCATCACGCTTCATGGCCACCGTGCCCCCCCCCTCCCTCCCCCCCACCACCTCGGCCTTCACGAGGCACCTGGTACCTTGAGGTGTGTGAAAAAAACATTTAAAGCTGTGTCTGTGTCCGAATCATCGAATCTCTCCGAATCGATTCGGAAAGTTCTGATTCGATTTGGAGAGATTAAAGGGCCTCCTGATTTGATTTGGATTTGGAGTTTCAGCCGCTGAATTGAGCTGACTCTCTGCTAAATCGAATCAGCGACCAAAGCTTCACACAGCCCTAGTATTGGGTACCTTGAGCTCCACTGTCTCAACACCTAATGCATTGCAAGCCATTAGCGGAGTTTGATTTTCTTGTGGCAGTCTTGTTACCATAACCCCATCTTGCCTCAGCTACGGTCTTGCATTTTTGTGCAAGGGACACTGTTCCAAGCTTTCACAGTTTTCATATCCAGCACCATCTTAATGATTCTTTCCCATTTTCCAGCTGGCTGCTATAAACAAGCTGCGAGTGAAAGGCCAAATCCTCGCTAAAACTGACCCAAACAATGTCAAACGGAAACGACCGGATCCTGCTGAGGTTCTTGCAGTTACAGAGAGAGTGGAGAATGCTGCCCCCGCATCACAAGGTATGTCAGTGCTGCCTGGCATGAAAAATGCTGGTCTCCAGTTATCTCCAGGGCTTTATAGCAAAATGCTGTAAACTGTAAAATGCTGGACAACTGCTCATTCAGCTGAGAATGAGAAATATGTGCTTGGCCAGAGAGATTTGGAAAACATGTCTCAGTCTGACTAAAAAGGGACTAACTCTACAGTGTTTCTGGGGCCAGAGGTTGGGCTTCTTCTGTACTGTTGAGACGGGAGCTACTTATAGTCAGGGAGAGAGATTTTTGTGGCTCAGGGTGAGGTGGTGACTAGGGAGCCAGAATTTTAACAAAGCAGGAAAGGTGAACCACAAAAAAATTAAATTTGTCTAAACAAAACATGGTTTGGAGGCTGATCCCTAACAATATTATGGTGGGCTCCGGTCTCCTTCCAGCTTCAGAACCATCCTGTTACCCCACCCACCTCCACAACCACCACCCACCTCTTTTTCTCCCAAACGCACTGAACAATTAAAAATTCTTACCTCAAGCATTGTCTAATCACTTCAACTCTGCAATAAAACTGCTGTCACCCAGGTGTCACCAGACTTTAGATTGGGATGTGCAAAAGCATCATCCCTCTGGCCTTAAACTGACTCTCATTGCAAGCCAGCAGCATTTGTGCTTCTAAATCAGTGGTTTTCAACCTGTGGTCTGCAGACTGTCTAAGGGACTATGATCAATCTAAAGCTTGTGAATACCCACACTTGTAATCCAAAGGGGTTTGCATCTCCATATGAAAGTTTTTAGGGGTCTGCAAATGAAAAGAGGTTGAAAACCACTATTCTAAATTATTTGGGCGCTGTTGAAAATCTCATCCCACAGGTACAGTGCTAACTACTTGACTGCTGGTCACTTCAGCAGTCACTTCCTGCTGCTGTGTTTATACTGTGGACCCAGTGCCACTTTCGTGATTAGCAGTGTGTATATATGTATGAGATTTGAGCTGCTCCACAATGAGATTCCATGACACTGCTGTTGTTGGCACAGAAATTTGCAGCATGTTGAGAATGGAAAGCCGGGGCTTAGCATAAACCAACACAATAATGTCTTAACTGACTCACAGACTTACTGGTGGCACACTTCTGTTTCTTTTAATGATGGTGCTGTAAACAGCGTGTGGTCATTATTTTATGCTATGCAAACAACAAGTGCTTACTCTGATGCTTCAGCATTTCCACCAAGAAAGTTTGTTTTAGGAGGGAGGTCCAGCTTACCACAGAATACGCTAGCCTTGAACACAGTGCTCTGCCAGTCAGCCTTGCTTTAGGTATGCGGCACCTACTATTTAGGCCGGTCTCGCTCCCTCTGCTTCTAGGCAATCCAGTATTTTTAAATATTCACAAATTGGGAGGTTTCCTAGGTCTTATCAGGGAATATAACTTAATGGCTGGAGTGTGGGATTACTATTAATTGCTAACTTCATTTCCAGCTTTTCCATGAAGTGGCCAAATAGAAATCTTTTCTCTGTTACATGTTTGCAGGGGGTTTTGGACACTTTGCAGGGTTTGTTGATAAAGTGCTGTAAGATCTGCAGAAGGGACTACAAAAAACTGACATTAATGACGCATCTTTGCTTGCAACTAAACTAGAATTTGACTTGTGGTCTCTCTCCGCTGCACCAGTTGTTCTTTCTGTTCCTCACAAATTTTTTTAAGCCACCCTGAGCCTTTTTTGGGAAGGGTGGCATATAAATGTAATGGATAAATAAAGGAATAAATAAATTCTAGCAATTGAGGCATCAGCATTAGCACATCTTGTTCATATGGTATAAAATAACGATCATGTTTAGAAAGCAGAACACAGCTCAGAAGCTGGTGTCAGCAGCAAAGCTCTTGTTTCCCTAGATGCAGATGAGTTGGAGCCAGCCCAAAAGAAACAGCGGGAGCAGCTGGCCTACCTGGAGTCCGAAGAGTTTCAGGAAATTCTGAATGCCAGGTCGAAGCATACGGGTGTCCTGATGGAGGTACATGCCACTTTCTGCGAGACCTATGGGTCAGGGTTGGTAAAAACTAGACACACACAGGTAATGTGTAGGCCCAAGTTTCGATTTGGTATAAATGAGCTTTTGCCAAGAGAGCGATTTCCAGTGTCTAAAAATTCAAATCTATTTTGTTTGACTTGTCAACCCTTCAGTACTGTGCTACTGTCTGAGCGGTAGGAGGAAGATCTGTGTTCATGGCATCTCAAGCAGCCAACCAAAGATCTGTGTTTATGGCATCTGCAAAGAGCCAACCAAACCCAGCTCCAACAGTTACATATTTTAGAGTTTTAAAATGTTTCCACATCTGCTGCATTGCATATGCTGGTAATACCAAGACTTGAGCTTCCAAACTGGACAATGCTCCCTTAGGACACCACTGCAAAGATGGGGCAGGAGGTTGTAACCAAGGAAGTGCTCAAGTTATTTGCAGTTTTTAGCAAATGAGGCACTTTTGCAAGAGAAGCTAAGAGTGCCCTTGCAAAGGGAAAAGCCTCTCAGACCTATTCAGTATTTATAGTGAAAGGCCCAGATTCACCAAATAACATTGTGACAACACTCACAGTGACTGTGTGCATAACTTACGCATCCAGCTCCTGGAGTTTGTGGCCCCAAGTAAGTCTAAAAAGTTCCCTATTCCATCCATATGGGAAGCCAAGAGCAGGACTCGCAACAGCCAGCCTGTTGTGGAGGGGACACAGGTGGGGGCTAGCGAACTGACAGGAAACAATGAAAAGAAGGGCATATCTTGCAGTCCTGTCTTGCTTATGGACTTCAGTGCCTCCCTGGGTCTTAGGGTCTTATAAGATAAGGATTCACTGTATTGAATTCAAGTATAAGACCATTGGTTCCCCTGTTTTTCTTTCAAAACATGGTGGCGTGCTCCTTTTATAGTCTAGTACTTGGAGCACTCAGCCAGGAAGTGGGAGACTTGGGTTCAAATCCCTCCTCAGCCTATGATGTTCAAACCTGCCTCTTCCACCTCCCAGGAGAGAGCACTCTTATCCTCTCCTGTTGAGGCTGTGGTACTGTGAGCTTCCCAATGCTTTTGCTTGTACTTTTGCTTCCCTCTGCTAAAATGAGTGCCCATTTGTTAGCTGTTAGGTAGCTTCTGTGATGTATCCCAGAGGTGGCTGCATTTCAGTGGAGAAGTGTGCACATAGTCTACCCTGCTCTTCTAACAAGAACATATAAAATGGATTATTTGGAGCTTCGAAAAGATTTCAGCCAAAACCACTAGATGGGGAGCTGCTCCTGCAGTTTGTACAGCAGACTACATACAGTGTCTCTCGTGTCATGGCAGGTTGAGGCTGAACTTCAGGAACGCTACTTTGAGCCCCTGGTGAAGAAAGAAGAGCTGGAAGAGAAGATGAGGAGCATTAAAGAGCAGAAGTGCCGGGTGGTGACGTGCAAGACGGTGAGTAAAACGGGAGCAGGGAGGTACGTGGTGCACTCACTGTGTTGGAATGGGAATTTGTGCTCCTGCAGCCCTGCTTGGCTTTGTTAAAGCCTGTGATTGTAAAGAAAGTGGCTTGCTGCTTGGGGATGTTGGCAGCATCAGCTGGAGCCGTGAGGTGATGCTGAAGGAGTTAGACGCTGCCTCTGAGGTTCCCCAAGCTAAGTTTGCTCAGGTTCCCTGGCCTCTGGTCCCTCAGGCTATCCAGTTACCAGCTTTTCTTGCCAGCCTGAAACTGTCCTGGGATGCCGGAGTCCCTCAGGACTGTTGTTGTCCAGTACTGATCATTTGCACAAAGCCTAACACCCAGGCTACTTCATCTGCATCTTGCTGACTGTGTCATCAGTGACAGAGAAGGAGTTTTACCCCTTTAAAATGCACGGGGAGAATTCTTCCCTGCCTGCACAGTTTCTAGCACGCTTTCCCACCCAAAGCCTCTCCTCGCTGTCTGTGGCTACACAGAAGGCAATTGTGTGCTCTGGTCTCTGCTGGGAATTGGGCCAAGCATGACAAAAGGTGGTAGCGGAGGGAGGAAGGGGCAGTGTGGGAAGGGCCAATGGCAGAGTCCAGAGGCAGCGACCTCAGCAGCATGGCTGCTGCCTTGGGGATGAAAGAACAGAGGGGAGCATTCTTCTGATCCAGAGCGAGCGCTCAGTCCCAGCTGTGCAGCAGGACGGCTCTCGTACTGGTACGTGTTACGCAGTCTCTGCTCGTCTCAATGTGCTCTCTCGCCCCCCTCCCCTGTTGCCTTGCAGTGCAAATACTCCTATTTCAAGCCCCTGGATACATGCCTGAAGGAGAATCACGATTACCACTGGCACGAGGGTGTGAAGCGATTTTTCAAGTGCCCGTGTGGAAACAGAGCCATCTCTCTTAACAGGCTACCAAAAAAGCCCTGCAGGTAGGAAGGGTTCCCCAGCAGTGTGTTTGCAGGGGGACTTGTACCATCCAGTAACTAGTGTACACTTTATCATTACAGTAGCAAGTGCCAGGGTCTGAAGCCGTTCCCTCTGGCTGCTAAGCATTGTTGGAAGGATGTAGGAGGGCTGGTGGTCCTCTGGTATTGTGCAGCAAATGGATTCCAACCCAATCCTAACCTTCCATCTTCCTCTTTCAGCACCTGTGGCCTCTTCAAATGGGAGCGAGATGGGATGCTAAAGGTAGGTGCAGGCCGGGGCCTACAGTGGGAATAAGGCTGATTCTTTCAGTGGTTTTTCCCAGGCTTTGCTAATATAAGCCACCTAAAAGTGAAGGATTCCATTTCCTGAAACGGATCCATTTAAGTGCACGTCTCTACTCACCTGGCATGTTACTAGCAACCCTGAACTAATCTGCCTCAGCACAGATAGTTTATTTATTTTATGGCACCTTAGCGTTTATTCTTTGGTTTTTATTGTTTAAGTTTGTTTAAGGCCTTGTTTAAACTGGCATGGTAGGAATTTGCATTGTAAAGTTATAGCTGCATTTTCAGAATCGCCTGTAGGATCTCGTGGAACGATGTGCTTATTGTGAGCGTAGGTGTTCTAGTCAGATAATCATTTACCTCAGCTTCTTTCAGAAAAATGTAATGGAGCTGGCTTAGCTTGAATTTGAATCTTCATCCATTGTATGTTCATGTTTTTAGGAGAAGAAAGGTCCGAAGATTGGTGGAGAAACACTTTTACCAAGAGGGGAAGAACAACCCAAGTTTCTTAACAGTCTTAAGTAACCCACAGATGATTTTTCACAACATTTACCTCGTCTGACTTTGAATTGTGCATTTACTAAAAACATGTGGGTTCTGTGTTTTGGTATGAAAAATTGGGAAAACCCATTTCTACTGGCCAGGGCACCTCAGTCTTTCCTCTAGTTCTTCCCTTGGATTGACCAATTTTGTCTACTTAGGTTGACTGAAGAGACTATGTGAAATATGTGGTCACGCTGATTCTTTCTTAGGAACAAGCTGTTTACAGCATTTAGAAACAAAACTCTGCTATCATGGAATTTGAATTTTAATTTGAATGAATTGTTCTACATACACTTTATGTCACTGGAATCATACAGCACAAGCCGTTATGAACTTGGAAGACCTTTGACACGGAACACAAATGCTTCCAGTCTGTCTCTGCTACATAATAGGAAACAAAGCCTAGCATAATATATTAATTCAGCTGTTCCAGTGCTACCTCCCACTGTTACAGCATACAAAAGCAGCAGCATATCGTAGGGTGTATTTATGGAGGTATGTGATATGCCAATGTCCACATATGGCTTTTCGGAGTTGTCAGAACTGCTCATTGGAGCTTGCAGGGCCAATTGTAAGCTGCTTAGAAATTTTAGAAGGTAAAGTGTTCAAAAGTGCTGAGTGACTTGGACATTGAGACTCAATCGTGCTTAGACCTCTGAGTCACTTACGCTCTTGTGCAAATGTTATGCCTTCTTTCTAGCTGACTGCACTGGACAAATCTAAGCTGCTGGAGTCATCGATTTGTCATCTGCACCTGTGGGTCATTACAGTTACAGAGCTCCCTGCTCACAAAATGGTGTTTTAATTATTTTAAAGAATCTGGCAGTATTTTGTACATGGTTTTAGAGAACAAACATTTTGTTTCGTCTCAATCCCTTTCTTTAACATTTTAAAATCCTTTTAATTGGATAGAGAAGCCACAGTCCATATGACCCCATAGTGCTTTGAATGCCAGTAGCACCAGCAACCTGTGGCATACCAGCTACCTCCAGGACAGATGTTTGACCCCTCAGGTGACTCAGGAGAGAGCCAGTTTTATTTTCCTGAAAGCAAGTTGCCCTAGAAACCCTGGTGTGTTTAACAGACCATCCTTGGCTTGAGAGTCTCCCTGAAAGTGTCCGTTCTGCTGCCTTGTGGCTAACATTAGCATCCCACGAGTCCCTAAACCCAGAAATTAAGTTGAATTTATGCAAATGAAAGTGCCACAGCCTGATTTTTGTATGTCCAGGTGGTGTTGTGAGTTAACACCTCTCATCTTCTTCACGTCTGTGCCAGGAGTGGAGAGGGAGTAAGCAATTGGACCCCTCCAGTTGGAAAAAGGTACCTGTGTGCTGGGCATGGCTGTCCTCAGCTGACTCTTTCCTTCACACTTTCTCATCCTACAAGGGTTTTTGTTGCTGTAACACGTGGCAAGTGAGTACACATATTCCATTACCATAAGTACTGAACTGTGTGACACTTCAGTTTGTTTGGCCTGTTGTTACCTCACTCGGAGTCCTTGTAAATATGGTGATCCCTGGCCTTACGTGTTCTATAATGTGTATTGCAATAAACACCCTAAAGAAGGGAAGAGAGGAGTTTGTGTGACCAGTTCTTGTAGACTGGTTGTCATATGCAATGAGCTGAAGTACCTTGACATACCCAGGTACCCACTGACTGGTGACTCAAGACACTTAGCTTCTGATTCCCTGGTCCCAGCTGCCAGACAGTATCCTGTCTTTGAGACAGGAGTTTCTTAATGCGAAGCCCACAGTGTTTATGACTGGGAATTAACAATGGGGCAGTAACGGTAGTGCTCCACAATGTACAGCTATGGAATTTGGCTCCAGGCTTTCATTCTTTAGCTAAGGGAAAGCTAGGGAGATAGAGGTGTTGTCCTTGTATCCATTAACTAGCAAAAACCAGATTATGGAGCATTTATTCTCTGTTTACAGTGTTACGGTTGTTATCATAGAGAAGCAGAACTGGAAGAAACATCCATAGGTTGTCTTGTCCAACCCCCAAACAAGCAAAAAGTGGGCTTTCCCCCTCAGCTTAGCTGGCAAGGGCAGCAAGCAGCCTTAAACTCATGCCCTCTGGGCTCCTGGCCTGATTCGTCCTTTTAAATACCATCAAAAACCTTGTCTCCATCAAAATAAGATACATACCTACCCAGCACCCATGGAAGGTACAATGTCCTATCCAGACCTCTAGGGTGCCTGTCATCACGGGATCTAAGCAGCCTTTAAGACTCACCATTTCTCATCATGGGAGCCAAGTCTGTGCTCATAGGTTTGTTGGATATTTGCGAAGTGTTGGATTTCCTTGTTCCATCCATGTTGGTTGATATTTGGTTGGATTTCTTTCTAACGTCCCATTAAATTTGCTGAGTAATAATTATGGGCATTCATCTAGTGCTTTCCAGAGCTTAAGGAATAAAAGAGAGAGACTCCCATTGATTTCATAGATTGTAAGGCCGGAAGATCTTCGGATCCAGCCCCCTGCAGGAAGCAGGAAGGACATCTGGGGTCAGGTGACCCCAGCGAGGTGACCAACCAGTCTCCTCTTGAAGATTTCCAGGGTAGGTGATTGCACCATCTCTGGAGGAAGCTTATTCCACAGTCTGGACATCCTGACTGTGAAGAAGTTTTTCCTCATGTTGAGCCTGAATCAATCTTCCAGGAGTTTGTGGCTATTACTCCTAGTTTTCCCCTTGAGTGCCCTGGTGAACTGTTGCTCACCAAGCCCTTGATGTACTCCCCTAGCGTAGCAGTAAGCTGCTGCCAGGTTCCCTCTCAGCCTTCTTTTCTTCAGGCTGAAGAGTCCCAGATCCCTCAGCCTTTCCTCACATGGCTTGCCTTTTAATGCTCTGATCATACGGGTGGCTCTTCTTTGGACTCTCTCAAGCTTGTCCACGTCCTTGTTAAAGTGCGGTGCCCAGAACTGGACACAGTACTCCAGCTGTGATCTCACCAGTGCTGAGCAGAGGGGAAGAATCGCCTCCTTGGCTTTGCTGGAGATGCATCGATTGATGCATGCCAGAGTATTATTTGCCCTACTGGCTACAGCATCACACTTCCGACTCATATTCAAACTGTGGTCTGTTATTACCCCCAGGTCCCTTTCATTTGTGGTACTAGTCAGTTTGGTGCCACGAAGCCTGTAGGTGTGTTGCGGGTTGTTCATCCCGAGGTGGAGCACTTTACATTTCTCGATGTTGAACTTCATCACATTCTGATCTGCCCAACTTGCCAGCCTGTCTAGATCCACCTGTATCTGTAGCCTATCTTCAAGCATGACCATGCTCCCCCGTAACTTGGTGTCATCCACAAACTTGGCCAGTTTCAGTGGCCTTTGAGCCTCAAATACCGTGCCCCAAGGAAGATAGGAAAAACAATAATTGAGTACTCCCTTTTTTTCTCCCTTGCTGCTGGTCAGCTCTTCTGCTGTGTTAACTTTGGCAGGACAGATCTGTTGGCTTATCAGTTAAATCACTGGGCTAAACTGCACTGGAATTCAATTCTGAATGTGAAAATATGCTCTATAATGGGGCCGTTATTCAGATTTGGAGAGCAAGCTCAGAGATCAGCTGGGAATGGAATTCCTGGCGAGGAAGTGTTTCCTCGACCGCAGGAATAAATTTTCCAGACAGTGTGCCAAGTTTGCATATCAAAATGGGTGGGAGGACACAAGCCCTTTATTGGAATAACCTTGTTTTTAATAGACCCGTTAAGCATTTTTCCCCTTCTGGACTTCAAAATTCATCTCACCTTTTGGGAGTGTTAATTTAGAAAGAACTACTAACTTGTGTTGCTGAAAGGAATCTTCCTACCTTGCCCTTTGCAAATGCTTTGGGGTAATAAAACCTGCATTTTTTACTTTTCTACAGTAATCAGTTCAGTCTCATTAACCGTTAAATAAAGGCAGGTTAATGAAAATTTAATACTCTTTTGAAACATGGAGTTAAAAGGCCTTCACTTCCCCCCTTGTTTTTAATTTAAGATTATAAGAAATTGTGGCATTAATAGGTTGGCTTTTTAATTGAAGTGGCAACCTGGCATTATAAACACTGAGGCAGTTAGTGCAGTGTGTGTCTCACTGCCGGCTTCTAGCCAAATGAACAGTACCTCATTTCTGGTGCTTGGCTCATGCTCTTGCTTTGAGTCATTCAATGGCATGTCTGACAAGAACCTCTCTCAACTTATTACAGGCTGGTAAGCACACAAATGCTCCTTACCGAGCTCTACGTGGAATCAATGTTTTTATTCTCAAGGGCATGCTAGCTTCCTGCCTTTCTATACGAAGATGCATCCAGTAGAAGAATGCACTGGAAATTCTTGTGTGCTTTCAATACGACTGGATTTGCTTATTTCTAGCTGCACTTATTTTTAAATATTTGCAAAGGTTCATATGCCAGTAGGATATAATATATTCAGGTTAGGAGTCCCATGTTGGATTAAGTTTGAATGCAGAAGCCCCAGCCAGCCTATTTTGTTGCTCAGATGATAGTCCTTCCCAAGAAAGGTGCTTGCAGGACTGTGGCTGGGAAGCAACACAGGTTACAATTTGGGTCACTGACTTTGTTTCTCAGCTGCTGACCCACACTTACATAATGTTTTTTCTAGTCTGACCTGCAAAGGGGTATATGGGGTAAGCCTAGTGGGGGAAGGGAATTGGGACAACCTGGAGGGGCCTGTGGCCAGGACAAAGGTAATTTAAGATATGGGGGCTGCTCTGGGCAGGGGACCAAGCATCATCACACAGAAGAAAGGTAAGCACAAAAGAGAAAATGGGAGAGACCGGCCAGTCTGAAATGCTGACATCTTGGAATTGATAGAGGAGGAGCTGAGACTGGGGAGGATGCTCTTGAGGAATTTGGCTGTTTCAAACCCCAGACAAATGTAGACCATATCCATACTTAAGACTGCTTTACCATCCCACAACTATGTACCAGTGTGGTTATTATGCATGAGGTCTTGTTTCTCCCATAACTACTATATTGTGTATATTTTTCCAATGTTAACCTTTCCTTAGTAAAGCTTCTGCATCTATTCTTGAGTGCTTTAGGAACAGAGTCCCTGGGGTTAAGCAATTTCTTGATCATGTCTGTTCCTTGTATTCCTGCCCTGTTCTTCCTGAGGTGGTTAAGAGAAGTGCTGAGAGCCCCAGTGGGATGGAGCTCCAGTGGAGCACATCTAAGTGTCTGGGGGCCTTGGGGAGTCTTAGGCACCGATTTGGGTGTTTTGTGTAAAGCTCTGCTCTGAGGCCTGAGTCTAAAGGTCCCAGAGACAATGTTAAGAGTCTGAGTCCTGGCTGAGTAGTAAGTGGGACCTACTAACTGGTTCTTTTTGCAGCAGGTCGGAGACCACGGCAGTATTAGCTATGGGTTAGAGCAGGGGACAGTGACTCAACAGGTCTGGGGGCTGATCAAGACTTCAGATGACTCAAATGTGTGCTTTTGTATGCTGTTCTGTGTCAACTTTGTCATGTACCTGTAACAGTACCTTCCGTTTCCATCATGCCTCCCAACTAAGCTGTTCAAGAATCATCCCCTTTCCATAGTAAGGTCCTGACCCCTGCTATTCCTGTTTCAGACTTGCTTGAGGTCGTAAAGAATCTGTGCTAGACCCACAAGTCCAAGGGGAGTGGATGACAAAGTTCTCCTGAGCTGGGCAAAGCTGCAGACCTCACTTTAAACAGACCTTCTTGGAACACAGTTGCTTCCCCCACCAGTTCTTTTGTACATTGAAGGTGTTTCAGAAAGACTCAGAAGGGCAGACTGCAGGTCTGTGATGACAAAACATTAGAGAGGAACAAGGCAACGGCAGAGGCATTTAAGGCCTGTTGGTCTCTCTGATCATCTAATCTGCTCTCCTATACATGGGTGCAGCAGTTCCAACCAGTTCCCCCTGGAGCTGTATTCACGGACTGAGGAACTGCGCCTTACAGTGCTTCTTAGCACTTAAAACAAGAATTATGTAGCATTTTATTGATGAGCCTTGCAGGAGGCCTGCTTGACTTCATGACAAACAACCCTTCAGGACTGGGTGTGCACACACCAATCTGTCTCGTTCTGGCAGAAATCAAATGCACCGTATCAGCACAGGAAACCAAGCACTGAAAGGCTTAGATCTGTCATCTTTTTTATTATTATTATGGTTATTGAGTAACATCTGATCTAAAATGAACTGCTGGTCTCAGTCCAGTTCCCAGGGGAAGAATCCTTATGAAATCGGGAGAATAGGCCTCTCGTCTCCATTTGAATGATCTGTTTGTTATGAGTAAGCCCAGCAGGACATACTTCCCTCGTATGAGCAGATGGTGGAAGACAGGCTTGTACTTACTTGCCTTCTGGAGAGGGATGATCTCTGTTAACCCCTTTTCCTGCTACTAGGTGCATGGGGAAAAGCCACTAACTTGCTCTTCTCAGGAGCCTTCCAGCAGGGATCCCATGGCTGTTCTACTGTTGGTTAATGGGGCAAATACTGAGGTTCCCTCCTGGTGTCTGTACTTAATTCTGCAACTGAGAAGTGGATCCCACTCACCTTGGGAAAACAATTTTATATAACTTCTTCCCTTCGTTTTGTGGCAAGAAGGCTAACTCATGGTTTTCCTTCCCTTGCTCCTATCACACTAGTTGATTTGAAGGGGAGCCTCATGAGAGACTTATTCCATCCAAAAAAACCCCACAAAACAGCAGCAGACTCTCCCTGTGCCTGAAGAAGGGTGTTTGTGCCCAAAAGCTTACAAAGAACAATTTTCCCAACTATTTAGTCTGTCTCATAAAAGAGATCACATCTACCCTTGTCTGCCAGGAGTGAGGCATCACTCGGATTCCCTAGGCATACCTGCCACAGGCTCCGGTTAATTCAGAGAACAATGCTGATAAGCACACTGGGATCCTGGCTTTCAGTGCTCAGGTGGTAAACATTTATTAATGGCTGGAATAAGAACAATGTGGAGAGAGAAACATTGTGTAAATGTTCCAATCATCCCTAATCCTACATTTAAATTAACAAAATCCCCCTAGGCCTTTATATCTTTTACATCACAAGCTGCTTACATGTTTTTAAGGGACTGGTTAAAGATGATGAGAAGTTCTGTCCATTTTGGACAAGGCAAGTAAGGAGGAGTCCCACAGAGAGATTGCAAAAGCTATATAACCATTTAATAAAAAATACAGAACGTTGATACAGCACCATTTTTTTTACTTAAGGTAAAACATTACAGAGACTGGGATTTCAGCAAACATGGATTTTTCTTGCTGATCCCTCCAAATATAGTGATTTAAAAAAACAAAAAGAAACCCCTTTTACCTGGTTTACATAGAACAGAGACCAAGCAACCTAAACTACCCTGATTCAGACAAGTCTCAAGGACTTCATTTTGTCTGCCTTGTTTCCCTTTCATATGCTAAGTCCAGCTTTTGTCATACATACAAGCACCTCAAAATATAAAGCAAAGCAGCACCCTATGAGAAGCTCTACCTGGTAAAATGGAGCCAATGCAAATAAAGGGGCTTAATGGAATAGATTCCACAGGGGGATCCGTAACGTGATCAAGATTTTGGAAATGTTGCCTCTCAGGTATCCTGTAAATGGCTTGATCAGCAAATGTTTAACTCTTTTCAAGTTCCCTCTTTATCACAGATTTAGATGTGATGGCGGTTATATAGGTAAGATGGGTAGAGACCGTCATAGTGATATTGGCGCCACTGCTCAATCTGTTCCCGGGTTCTCTCGTTCTGCTCTGTAGATGGGGAGAAAGAAGACAAACTGCAGTTCAACTCTTTTTCTATCAGGCAGCAAATGCAATAGGACAGTGCTGAAGAAAAGATTGTTTTCTCTTAAAGCTCCTACTGCCTGTTCCTAGCTTCTAAGCTGTACATAATGCAGAGAGAGATTTCAGGGTAAGCTAGGCCCAGTGTATAGTCCTTGTTAAAAGGAGACCTTCCCCTAAAATTACGGGTAAAGATCATGGTCACCTGCAAAATTCAGAACTGGCCGATGCAATGGCAAGCCCCCTCTGGTCTGGGAACTTTTCTCTCTCTGATTTGCACTTAAAGACCACATCAATATGCCAATGCAGACTGATCACAAGCACCACTGCACCTTTCCTGAGAAAAAAATCGGGTGATGGGCTACCCAGCTGTCACCATGATGGGTGGTACCAATACAAGAGCTTCAAAACGGAAACTTTGCAGAAGTTCCTTGCAAATGCAGAAATCCACTTTGTATTCAAAGAGGTCTAGCTTTGCTAAAAAGATCTTTTGCTTGTAAACCTCAGCAAACCTTGTTGAAAGGTTTCTGTTGTCTAAACAATGTGAATTTAAAAAGCTCCTAAATGTGTTTTAGTTCGTGCCTCAGCACACCCTGGATCTACACTTACTCCTGCAGGGAGATGCACCTAGGAACTCTGGGTGCCATCGTGCTAGGTTCTTTGGGGGCCAGTTTTAATGTTCACCTTCCAGTTACCTTGAGAAAGCGGTTACAAATTGCTGTGTCTGGCTTGACATACCTTCCAGGTATATTTATTCTGACGCATGTTTCTTTGAGCTGTTAAAGCTAATATATTACTACCCTTCTGCAAGTCTCTTGCTCTGGAGCCAGCTATTTAGATTTCACTGAAATCCGTGGAATGGTCCTCGCTGGGACATTCAAAAGCACAGCAGGAACCCTTTGCCTTGGCTATGCTTAATGACAGTCATAATGAAGTCATTTTGAATTGTGTCATTCAGATTTACCAGCTAGCTTTGAGTCTTCTAAACGTGGTTATCAGTACCTCTGAATGGCATAACTGCAAGAAGATCAGATTAGCCCCTGGAGTGCAAATGAATGTGCTGGGTACTGTCAAGTTGGACTGCAGCTTTTGTGCTACTGAATCCAACAGGTGTCCCGGTTATCCGTTACCCTTGGTAAACTTCAGATTTATACAAGCACGGAGAGCAAAAGCTAGGTACAATTCTTAAAAATCCCAAAATTCACACTTTCTTAGATGCATATTTGGCTGGATGCCAAATGCCAATGCCCTAATGGCTAATTTCCATGATAAACCACAAGGCAGAGCCATGTGGCATGTCTGACCGCAAGGCTAGCAAGTAAAAGGTTAAATATGTTTAGCAGGTATTTAGGCCTTGCCTTCCTGAATGCCTTTCCCAAAGGGGCAAATATGGATATTTGTCAAAGAACCATTTTAAAACCGCCTGCAAATGGCACTTCAAGTAATGTCAGCTTCTCAAGCAACCAGCCACTTCCAGCAAATAGGTCTTCTCAAAATGTAGCCAAAAGGAGGCGATAAAAACAAGGAATGCCTCCAAGTCACTTCTTCCCAGTCTCCTCCTAAGGCAGAACATGCAGCAAAGTCTCCCCAGGCCCCAGCTTGGTTAGCCACGTCCATTTGCGGTTTCACAAATGCCCATCTGGTTCTGTTTAGTAAGCCATCCAAGGAAAACGGTCTGCTCCTGTCATTACCTTTGCCCACTGTCTTAACCACCCTTCCCACAACTGGCTTTTCCTACTTGCTCTCTCATGAGCCAGCTGAAGCATCTATGGGGCCATTTGTTCATTTATATGTAGGAGAATGTGCACAGTGAACGTTTTCTTAATGCAAGCTCCCAACAGCATGGGGAAGTACAGAGGACCGGCTGGAAGGCAGCAGTAGTAATGCTCTCTCCCTCTCCCATCATCAGGAGAGCCCATCGCAGCCCAGCTCTGGGGCTCGCTCTCGGGTAGTTGTGCCGCCAGCATGGTTGCAGGCATCGGGTGGTTATGAGAAGAGTAAGAAAAATGTCCATCAATAGTAGAAAAATAAACATACAAAGAATGCCATTGCTTAGAGAGAAAATTGTTAATCCTCAAGGTAGCTGAGTCTTCCAGGGACTGGTTCTGTACTACCACTCTAATAAGTAAATTAAAGTGATTTTGTCATCTTTGTTCTCCAAGAACTGTTTTCAGATTAGATTTCTTATTTCTGGTGGAGAAATACACAAGGAAACGGTCTTTTTTCCTTCTATCAATATGACAGGAAAGAAATGAAGATGATACACTAGTTTGAGCTTAGAGAAAGGCAAAGGAAGCCTTTCAGGGATGCTGAAGTGTTTTATAAGTGTTAACCTGTCAGATTTCACAATTCCTCTCAGATTTATGCTGTTTTGACAGACAGATAACCCAAGCAAGTCACTCCTCTGCGCCTCAAGGGCGCAGCACGGCAGTTTCTGCTCTGAAGCACGGCCCTGCGTGCCAGGGGGTCTGGCTTTTATTTCCTGCTTTTCCCAGGATCTCCTGTTTGACCCCAAGCACTTTTGTGCTTCTCTTTACCCTGCTGCTAATCTTTTCTTGGTAAGTAAGTGCAGGGAAGTTGCTTGTTGAAGCTGCCACTCCTTTGCTTGTTCTGTGATATGGCAGCCGATATCAAAACCACTTGGTGTGCAACCTCCTGTATGAAAACACTGCTGCTGGCAGAGGGTGCTGTTTGCATGCTCATTCATCAGATGGAAGGGTCATCGCACAGCGTGCAAAGCCCAACTGAAACCTGTGGGTTTAGATATGGGAGACATGGATAGCTGCCAAATGGAGACTCCATGGGCGGGTATGCTGCAGTGCTCAGTGCTGATTTTACTGGCGCCCTTTGCTGGCCCAAACCTATGGAAACAGCTGAGAGAAGCAATCCCAGAGTCCTTCTGCATTCCTAAAATCTCACCCCAATAAAAAGGAGTCTCATTCCAACATCTAAATAGTGAATTCCCACCGGGCCCCAAACCAGGCTTTCACAGAAACAACGTCTTTCAGGTGGGGACTTGAGAGATGCAATAGACTCGCCTCTGGGAAACGCAAACTGGGAACCCCCCACTATGGTTCTACTTAAAACAGACCTCTCCCGTTCTCTGCAGTATGAATTATATACAGCAGTATAAGGACACCTAGGAATGCACAGTATTTGCTGGAGCAGAGTTCAATTGTAAGAGGCCGTCTGTCTCAGGCTGATACAACACCTTGCACGATGGGACTATGCCTCATTCTGGCCTTTAGGCACTGCTATATTAGAACAATTACATAGCACCAAATAATGATCGTGGCAGGACCATCTAAAGTAGTGGTGCTCAACCACCAGCCTGCAGGCCTAATCTGGCTTAGGGGCTCCCCGTGGGTCTGAAAACTTGGTGGTGGAGGAAGCAGTAGCAGCATTAATTAGCACTTCTATGCTGCCAAGATCCAAGCCCATAGGGAGCCCTGCAGGCCACGTAACATGACCCTGTGCACTAGATAGCATAGCTGGGCCGGGCCAGGACAAGGGCTTTGGTTTGCAGGCTGGCTGGACACCACTCTTCAAGCCCACAAGTCAAAAGCTTGGGCACCACTGATCTAAAGTCACATTTTGTTCTTACCGTGACGTTCTTCTTCAACAAAGTTCTCATGCTCATTCCTTTGCTCCTCAAAATACTCCCTCCTCTGCTCGTCGGCAGCCAGCATTTGCCGTGTCTCCGCTGTGTGAAAGAGAACGGGACCAGCAGTGAAGAAATCTTCAGGCAATGGAGCATAGTTTTGACCTCAAAACACAACAGCTCTGACTATGCTGACAGAACATCATCTGTGTACTGGGCTAATTTTCAGCTGTGTTGCCTAAATCCTGGTTTACAGGAGCCCTGCTAAGGACCTGACAAGCTTTCGTCATCTCATTGTGCAACATAAAGAAATAACACCTGCAAAAAATGCTGATAGGAAAATGGCTAGCTGCTGCAGGCAATTCTGTTTAAATGACAGAGATGAAAACACAGATTGTCCAAATGTAGTTTGGTAGATTGTGTTTGGTCTGATATGTGAGCCTCACCAGGACCCAAAGAGCTAGGCCAATGGACACTATATGCATGTAAGAGTCACCCAAGTTAGGTCAAACTGAGACCAGACTAGAACCTGGCCATGAAGTTGAGAGCCTAACTCCATACAACACTTCTGTCATGGAAAGAGAAGACTGTGGTTCCTGTATAGCTGTCTAATGAGTTGGGGGACATGTCCCCAATGTATCCAGGAAAGAGCAGATAGGACACGCTCAAGAGCATCTGCTCTGCCTTGCATGCACCAAACCTGGAAGTCACCCCAGGGGCATCCTCCTGTGACCACCTTTGAAAGCTCCATCCCTCACATGCTTGAGGACGTTCCTGTAGTGGCTTCACCCACGTACGTGGACGTGGTATTTACAGGTTGGTGGGCAAGGGATACTCAGCTGTGTTTCCCTCCAGATGTGCTCAGGTCACAGTGCTGACAAACTCTTTAAACCCCACGATAAACATAGTAGTTAAAGGACATCTACACAAGATGTGCTATGGCACCATGGCATCCATTGGCAAAAACCATGACACTGCTGCTATAGCAACGTGCTCCCTCATTACATAATAGCATGTTGCTACAGCAATGTAGCAGCCAAAACTAACCGAGTGCGGCCGGCACGGCCCAGTACAGACCGTTACTGCACCATCGTTTAGTACTTCCAAAAGGAAGTATAAATAACGGCGCAGGAACAAAGGCGCTGTACAGCCAAGTGCAGACGTGCCCAAAGTTTCCTATGCCCCCTGGGTTACCTGGCTTTGGTTGGGAGTGTCACTCCAGTGTCAAGACCCACACCATGCTACACTGAACGTAAAATGTATTAAAGTTTTGAAGTGGGGAGAAGCCCAGATTAAGCCTCCCATCCAGACAACCTTGAATTTTTGTTTTGGTGCGAGGGAGTATGGGTTGGTTACAACCAAATCCTTGGTTTGAAAATGGCTCACAACTTTGGCTCACGTTCTAGCTCTGGGGTCAGTAACCTATGGCCTGGATCCAACCCCCGAAACCATTTTATCCAGCCCACGGAGCTGAGGGGCTTCCATGGCAATTTGGCAGTATACTTCTGTGACCGGAGATTTGCCCGAGGGGCTGTAGACTGCAGTGGTGGTGTAGGTTGAGTTGGAAGTAGCCAATACAGAACAAAGCTCTATTAAAATAGTCCCTCCTACTCCCAAATGTTGCCAAAACCTGTTCTAATCACAGGTCAGGTCCTTGGCTCCATACTCTGCACTGTTCCTGTGATGTGCTGAGGATGGCAGGCCTGCATACAGGGCTCTAGGGCAGCATAAGGTTGGAACAGCAGGCCCTGCATTGTCCATCCTCTCTGGGTCACGGGTCACCAATCACCAGATTTGGGTCCAGGAAAATGTTTCTCCCTTACTGGAACAAGGATCTTGGAAATTTCTTCTCCCCCCTGCAGGGCAGGGCGTGATCCCCTTCCTAGGAACACATGAGCATAAACTAACCTAACACGTTCCTGAGCAGAGGCAATGTGAATTAGATTAGTAGAAAGAAATGGGTGGGGGGGGGAGAAGGTGGGGAGAGGATTGCAGGGATTTTAATTGAGGAGCAAAGCAATAAATGATGAAAATCTTTCATTAAATGATGATTTCAAAGAAGGATGTAATAAGCAGGTGGCGTTCAAGTGACAGTAGAGCCAAGTCCTGCATCATTCAAGAACTGGGATCAGTGAAAGAAAATGCAATTACTTTTTTTCCTTGAGGTACTGAAAAGCACAGAATGGGTGTTAAGTTGAATTCCTATGTCGGTACGTTATAGTCAGAGCTGAACACCTGAAAGTTAAGCAACCCGCTTCGTAACCCTGGAAAAGAGGAAATGGAAGACAAAAAGCTTTGAGAGAGTGTAAAGCTGCTGGCTTGAAGGAAGGCGGCAAAAGAACGGCTGATTCAAGAACTAGAGGAAGATGACCATGGCTAAGGTAAATGGGTGGCAATATCTTCTGCCGTAAACTATTACAGAGTTTCTCAATGAGGCGTTGCTTCCAAAGGTAGAGCCCTGCGCAGGTAGTTGCATCAGCAAAGCATTACATCAAGGATGCGACCTCATCCGAATCACCCCAGGAACAATGGCCAAAAAGACCAGGGGGCTGCACCATGTGACAGCTGGTGGCTTTGGAAGAATCTTATGCTTCTAACTTAAATAGTATTTTACAGTCTCCTCAGCAGCATCATGTTGAACCTATTCCAATCCCGGGATGCAGATCTTTGCCAGCTGGGAGAGGAGAGGACTGCATGTCATTGCTGACTGTCCATGTTGGTACTCAGACATGGTTCAACATCCATCCATTCAGCATGGATGTTTAGGAAGGAGTTCACAGGTCTGAGCAACTAGAAAGGTCCTTGTTTTAAGACAGTGTTGAGGAAGCACTGGCTACTTAAAATTTGTAAAGTCCGTGTTAACACCCAAACAAAATGGGTCATATTCCTCTTTCACTAAACATGGCATATACCCAGCTAACCTCGCTCAGAGGATAGAGGTTCCCAACCTCACCCAACACTTTGTTTTAAAACCTCAGGCTATGGAAGAGGGGGGCCTTCCCCACTGCTTCCATTCTGCTTTCCCACTCGCACGGCCAGCCAGGTCTAGGCTTGGGCCTTTCTAGTGCGCAGCTTCCTGTTCAAGCTGAATATTGCCTGGGAATTAGGACAAACCCATCACACTCCTCTTGATCCATCACTTAAATATCCACTAAGCTATCTTGTGTGAGAGGATGCTGGTCTGATTCCTGTCAGCTGAAGCCTGGCAACATCTCCAGCTACTAATTTATTCCTCTTCCATGGTGGTATATTGAGGTGAACCCATCTTCCAAAACCTCTCTCCAGGGATATTGCTCCATGACTTGATAGTATGGGAAGTGCTCAGCAGTTAGCCCTTTGCATTATGGCTCAATAATATAAATAACGTCATGATATATAAGGACCTATTGCCAAATCACATACGTACTGTAAAAAAGGGAGATGTGGAATACATCATACAATCTGAAGCTGGGTGGAGGTGTCCCACTTATACCTCCCTGATATGCTGAAGGATGGATGGAAATGGTGGCATTAGTGTTAATGGTTAAATGGACCAGACAGGAAGGCTTAGAGATGTCAGCTTTGGGTCAGCAGTGTGAGAAAGGGAGTTTTCTAGATCAGACCTTACCACTGGGAAGCTCTGGATCTCAGTCTGATCACAAACTGATAGAGGACAATTCTACTATTCAATTTAGTGGGATATCGAGCAAAAGATATGACCACATGATCTATGTCTGTGCTGTTGGGCCAACTTGCACTCTCAGGCACAGCAGTGTAAAATTATTGATTTCAATAGTTTAGTACTAAAATAATGAATTCAGCAGGCTTGTGTCTCGTCAGTGAGAGTGTGATTTGACCCTTCTGGCTTTACTACGTGTCTGGCATTATATGATTATTTACTACTCATTTAACAATAAACACTGCTGCAGACGTATTTGCCACTGCATATGCTGGACTAACTTACGCTGCTAGAAGGCAAATGCTATCACACATGCATGATAGCTACATAATTACCTGATATTGTTCAAGTGATCGCAACCTAATTAAATAGATCACTGGTTTACATATATTTGGACCCTGTATTTTGAAATGTAACCACTCAAATCAGCCTTAATTGAGGTAATTTTCAAATTATTACTGAAAGGTTATCTTGTCTCCCAGTAACCTACCAGTAGCTTCGTTGATCAAAAGGACAGGTAGCACCAAATCAGTTCATTTGATACCAACCCCAGTGCCTCACCAAATGAGCCATTTGACTTTTGTTAAATTTATTCCTCCCAAATGGAAATTAAGGTTCTTGCGGAAGCCAGGTGCATATTTTCTAATGCAATTTTTTTTAAGGACGGATGAAAACACTCATTCAGTGCTGGACCTGAGATCTGCTTGTTGTTTAGCTCCTTTCGTAAGATGACTGCGTGAAAGGGGTGAGGGGAGGGATTATATAAGCGCACACGTCCACTTCACCATGTTGTCCTGTGCCTCCTACGACAGCCTGCTGAGCTCAGCCTCTCCTGAGGTGTCTGATGTCTGAGCCCTTTGGAAAACGCTAAGGATACAATATTCATCTCAGTCCTGTTAGCCAAGTCTAAGAGATTTTTACATGAAAAAAAAAATTCATTCCAAGGTTCCTTCTCACCTCATTTCAAGGAAGTATCAACACACACACACACACACACACACACACACACACTCTCATTTTGGAGATTACGCTAATGACTAATCACTTTAAACCTACTCAAATAGTTCAATTTCCCCTAAATCTTTTAAACTGGATGTCTAACATTCAGGTTTATTTTCCTACCATGTCATTTTTATTCAGTTCCATAAAAATTACACTTCTCCTCCTGCACCATCCATCTCCTCTTGCTTTTCCTCCAAATTGTCATTTGTTGGCACATTCTGCCATTTAAAATTTAGATAATCAACGATGAACGGTTTCTAATCCAAAAGAAACAACCACGACTATCCACCACCTTTGATCATCTAATAAATTCTTTGAGAGGCAGGAGGTCAACTTGGGACTGTCTCAAGGAAAGCGGAAGATGAGAGAAGGGGAAAGAAAATACCACTTTCCGTAAACACTCCCGAACAGCCTCACCATTGAGCTCGTCTATGGAGCTGGTAGATCTCCTGCTGCGCTTTTTGAAGAAGTTAGAGGCATCTGATTCTTGTATGAAAATCTTTTTCAGACCTGGGAATAAAAAGAGAGGAATTGATTGGCCACTGATAGTTAAGAGGGGGCATCAATATAAATGTGAATGCTTTATGCACATTGTTCCCACTCTCTCCCTCCTAAAATTTGCAATTACACTTACTTTCCTTATTTTCTTCCCCATCTGCTTTCCTGGAACCCACAGCAGCGGTGTCGCTCTCCTCAAGTACTGGAGGACAACAGCACAAACAGCATTGAATTCAGCATCCCACAGGACAGACCTCAAGCAGATGCTTAAAGCTACAACCTGCTAAAACCCTAAAAAATCCACTTCTTGTAATCCAATAACAGGCAGTCTCGGAAATCCGTTTTATTCATAGGAAAAGCATCAGTGTGCTCAGCACCTATGCCTGTGCAGACTTAGCTCGTCACTGATTTTTGGATAAAATAAAAACAAGAATTTCGAGATGAACAGGATTTTACAGGAATAGTAGTTTAATCTGTGTACAGTACGCTCAGAAAACGGCCTCTCTTTGAATATCACAATGCTTTAGAGATTTGAATAGAGTAGAATGGATTAGATTAAATTCTTACGTACATACTCTCAAACTCCTTGAAATGGCATGGCTCCTATAACATGCTACCCTCCTACATGAGTTCATGCTTTAGCTCATCCCTTACTGAAATGCCAGTCTCCCTCTAAGCAGTATTATTACTGGATTGTACGTACCAGTCAAGAGCACAAAAGTTGCCACGCAGGAGAGAAAAAGGATTTGTTTCCAGTTCATCTTTGCCCGAGTGCTGGTTGACTCCTCCAAACAATAATCACAGTAAGTTCCTTGAGATCTACTTGCAAATCCCCCCTGTTAGCTGGGAAAGGAAGTGGGAAGCTGGGATGTCACAGAGGGAAAAGGAGGGGCACTGGATGCCAGTTGAGTTGGCTGCTCCTTTCCAGACCAAAGGACACTTCAGCAGACTTGAAAACATCTCAAGAAGAATTTTATACACCTGAATGAAATAATCAGCCCTACAAACTCGAAAGCAGTTGGGATCCTTGCCTAGAAGCTGACTAGTACAAGCAAACAAACAGACCATATTGTGCCAGCTGAAAAGTATGCCTGCATGATAAAGGTGCTTGCTGAAGACTCTATGAATATTAAACCAAGTGTTTTTTCTGTATTTGTTTAGATATTAAGCTGTATGTTGTTGCTAAAAGCCTAATTAAAGTTTAAGATGTAGTGAGGCCTTGTATAAAGTAAAGCCTAGTAAATTTAGCAAAACCTTGAAATAGTAAGGCCCTGTGGTGTAGTTAAAATTACCTTATCAAAGGAATGCAAGGCTTGTACTGCTATTGGTCAGTCTAAGGACAGTTGAAGTAAAAAAAATCCGAGTGGTTGTACGTTATCAGTACAATTCAGAAGCTATAAATTAGCTGGAATATCTGGAAACCATTCAGAAGGAAGATGCAGCTCTGTGAAAAGGATTAGTTAGCTGTTGGCCTGGATCAGTGGACCTGGAGGAGCCCAAGAACTGAATTCCAGGGTCCTTCCTGGTACCCCTTGGACAGCGCTGATCAGGGACGCCTGACTTCGCTGAACTTTGTGGAAAGAGAAACTTGTTGTACAACAGGCATCAGAGGGGACTGCCGATAAGTTGCCGACACGAATTGTTCTTGTCTTTGTTTGCCTTGTTACTACGTGTAGTTGTGTTTTTGTTAAGTCAATAAACCTTTCTTACCTTTCTACCCTCGACCATACTCTCAATCCCAAACCCTCCGCAGGTGGCTGGGCTGGGACAGCATATTTATTTTTTGTTATTGATGATACATAAATTATAGTTAAACCCCACAAAGTGGCACCTGTGTACTCAGCAGAGCAACTGCCTGTTGGTATGGAGTCAGAGCTGGTACCTTTGCCGCCTGTAATAGTTTTCTCCTCCCCCCACCCCCTTCTCCCGTCAGCCTGCAATCAGCAGAGCTATGAAAGCTAAGATGACAGGCTTTCCTCTTTGCTCCGCAACATCACCAGGCTCCTTTGCTAAGGTCCATTTGTTCAGATGTTTGAACACCGGTGAAGGCAATGGAGCTGCACGAGTGCCACTAAGGATATGGATGCAAGGGCCCGAATTCCTAGTTAAATTAAGGCCTTTCACATAACTCTGACTGTGTAACAAAGGCTGAACATTGGTGCAAACACATTCACTTTCTAGTGGCTAGGATAATGCTGAGCTGCCCTCCTGGCTTCTGGGTAGCAGCGGCAGCACCCTGCAACCTTGTTGATCGGTAAAAAACAGGGGCTCTGGGAGCGCTGTCATGTGGGAGGAGTTTGGAAAGGCAGAATTTCTAATGCAAGTGATGTCTGTGGAGGGGCACGGCCTCATTTTAGATAAGGAGTTTTGGACAGAGGTGCATCTGGTAACTAGGGCTAGTGTGTGCTACCCTGACCAATGTTTGGGACTGCTCAACTTCTCCGAGACACACCAAAGGACTCTGAATACTGATTAGGGCTACTTTCAGGATCCTGATACTGTCATGCTACAAGATACTCCACTGTGAAAAGACGACATTTTGGAAATAGGATAAATAGCTATCAGATCCAGAGGGAACTGCTAGAATCATCTGTAACAGGATTTCACCCACTAATTCTAGCATCAAAATTCAACAACTTCTGTCTTTAAAAAAAAAGACGCATTTCAAATGAAGACTCAACCATGTCATTGGGTGGCCTGTTCCAATAGTCACTGTTAAATTAGCTGTGTATTTCCAGTTTGAATTTGCCTAGCTACCACTTCCAGCCTGGATCTTCTTGTTCCTTTATCTGCTCAGTAACAGCCCTACACAGATCTATTTCTGCCATATCACATTGTGTTAGCAGCTGTAAATTCAGGAAGAATGAATTCTAGGAGGCTAGAAGATAAAATTGAAATGGGAAATAAAGCCAAGAAAGGAAGAAATACAGCGTTGCGGTATCTGGTGACACTGGTGGCTATGTCAGAATGGAGACTAAGTCTGACCCGAGTGGAGGGAAATGGGCATTTTCCATAGAAAAGGATAAGCTCCCTCTTTCAGTGCCGAACAGCTGAGATCTAAAGACTGGATACATTCTGGATTGGACAGCCTGAGGTTCAAAAAACTTAGGTTGGCAACAGTCAAGTAACAGAATATACATGAGGGCTTGAAAATAAATAATGTTACCTCTGGGTCTGGGCCCTTGGCATCAGAGCCTGCGAGGTGGGTGAATGTGTGGTTTGTATTTCAAATTCCCTGCAGCCCAATCAGGTTGGCACAAGCTGTGTGTAACACTTCTTATGTGCAGTACGCGAGACAGAGACATTACCAGACGTGTCTGGTCCTGGGCTGCCTTCACGAAGGGCGATTTCCGTACCACCCGCTGAAAAAACATTGACAAATACCAGCTCTGATTAAAATGGTGTGCTTATTAATCATGCAAAGTCGTTATGTAGTGACATGCTGACAGAAACAGCATAGGACAGGATTTGCCCTGCTGAAATCAAACTGTGCCCCAGCATTCAGTAATGCCTCATATCTATGGCAGAGATCACACATGCTCTCTCCTAAGGATCCAAAGCATAAGACTGGATCATGTTTATCACTTAACACATGGACAAATTATACTAATAATGAGGAAGTTAATAAGTTCTTTTCCCCTCTCAGCCTACCTGGGGTTGAGAGGTTCTCAACGTAATCCCATAGTGCTGGTGGAAACGCAGGTGATTTGCTCATGAAGGATGCTTGTGCCCAAAAGCTTGCAATAAAAATAAATTTTTATGCAAAAATCTTGTTGGTCTAACAAAAGCTATCACCTCTATCATGAGCCCAGATTGCCGAATAGCTGGCATGCTACCATTTGAGTGCTGGCCCAATATAGCAGGAGGAGGATCTGTCTTTGCCTTTTAGCTTACTAAGCTACAGCTTCTATCATTTGTGATACTGCAAGATTTTTTCTCCTATGCAAGAATAAGTGAGGTTAAATCTGCCTTGATTTGCTAATCCAGTTTCAGTACAGTAATCAGATAATGCTGTGATAAAGTACCCGTGTCACTTAGATTTTATTCATCACCTTTTTCCTTGTGTAAATTCCTTCTGCAAGCGCAGTAGTCTCCATCATCAGCTCTTAAACAGCTGTTGCATCTCACACAAGAGGCAGCTGCTCTCCAGTGATGAATCCATGGTTCAAGAAGTTGTCACTCTGTGATAACATGTCCTATGCTTCCTCTATTAATAAAGGTGTTTTTTTCTTGGAAACTTGACCTAAATTCTTTAAATTGGCTTTTGAGTTAAGAAAGAAGTTGGGGGGAGAGGAGGGAAAGCTTTCAAAATGTTTACACTTTTACAGAAGAAAGCTGGAACTTGACCAGGGTACAATGCAAATAACAAGACAGATACAAGGAAAATTAGCTTTAATTTAACAACACTATGCAGTGCTGAAAAACAATGAGCCAGACCCATAATGAAAATCACTTAAATCATGGAGATATAGAAAAAAAAATAATCAATGTTGGGTTCTTAGCCTTTAGGGCATGCTCAGATCACTTTTGCAAGCTGCAGACCAGAAGCTAGAAGCAGCCTAGAAGCTTAATGTTTTAATGAAAGCTGAGATTCTCAGGTCATCACAGGACTCCAGAAGCTAAGGCTTTAAAGATAAAAATTTAATGCAACTCACAAGAGCTGGTACTAAAACCTAGGGCGGTGTGAAAACATAATGATAACCCAGCATGATGTGGGAATGTATTCTGTGGGTATATAGGTAAGGACAAATCCCCAGCTCAAGCTGCCCTGGGTGCCGAGTAGGCAGGAAAGTGGAAAGAATCCTGTGCTGTGACACGGCTGAATTAGTGTTGGCTGTCTGAGATATTACCTCCCATCACCCCCCTGTGGGGCCCATGTAGCAGCAGACCCAGGGCCATCACCTGCTGCTGGAGAACCTCTGCGAGGGGGAAGGATGGATTTTAGTACTGAATTTCCTTCTGCATTTTCATGGCAGACCCATGGCAAAGAAGTTCCTCTGCTAGGAAGACCGGGGTCTGATTTGCTTCTGAGACAACGATTCACTGTCAGGGATGAGTTACTAATATTTTAACATGAGCCTCCAGAAAGCCATGTAGCAGGAGAAGCATTTTTTCACAGGAGAAGAAACGTACCCAAGGAGAAGAGGAGACAGAGTGGGAAATGTATTTGTATGCTTTCTTACAAAAACAGAAACCCCTTCCCATAACCACAACCACATCTATGGGAGGAAACGATAAAACCACAGTGCGAGCAGACACTTTCGGACATGCCCACGCTGTCCGACCTACAGGGTAGTTTGAAGGCGCGTGCTAGGAGGAGGCCTTAATGATCTCATCAAGGAAGTATGTTCAAGAAAATACCTGCCATTTGGTCCGATCCGGTCCTTTTTTAATTGTGAAAAATTCAGCCCCTCTGTTAAAATAATAACTTCACCGTACTTGCAACCCAGAGTCAGAGCTAGAGGTGGGTGACATTTTTCAGACTAAGAATTATTTTTCTTTGCCCGAAATCATTTTGGAAAAGATGAAATGTTACATTTAGGTATGACTGTACTTGAAAACAAGGCGTTCCATTTAGTCTAAAAAGAAATAGTTGGGTTTTTATTTTGCTGTGAAAAATTAAAGAAGATTCCATTTTGGGTCACACCTGGAAGAATTTTCCAGTTTTCAAGCTGCGTTTTCTGGTTCACCAAGTGCCCGTATTCTCATGGCACTAGTCAGAACCTGTCCGAACCTGGTGCAAGGGGCATACCCTGCTTCTTAAAACGTGCCTTAGATTTTCTCTCCCCCATATGGGCAGTCATTTTCAGGCTCTTCCTGCGAAAGAACTTGATGGAGGGAAGTTTCCAACTATATTTTAAATTTCTGCCTAACAGCCAGCGCCACACCACGCTAGTGAAGTCCCGGCTGTATCCCAGGGGTTGCACTTGCCTTTTGGAAGACTCTTCCCTCAGTTCCAGCTCCTTGTACGGAGATAGCGGTGGGCCTGGCGGCTCCTTCAACAATGCTGGGACACACACCTCCCGATTCCGGTAAGCAACAGATGTACTGGGAGGAGAATCGCTTTAATTCCAGTTTTAAAATACCAATCAATTAAAACTTGGAAAAGAAGGCCATATACACTCCCGCATCTAATCTCCGACTGGCAATTGAATACACAGATGACTTGTGCAGCTGTGCTCTCAGCATTTATCAAAACCAGGTTCTGGGCATGCTTAGACCAAATTTCTTTAAAGCACCGATATTAATGTGCTAATTAAAAGGGAGATCATTTTTATTCTGTGTATCTGTGTTTTGCATGTCAAATAGCTTGGGAAAGAACATCTTCTGACTGCCTCACTTTAGCAGCAGGTTGCAATGTTTGTGGAACAAACAGAGCAGAGAATATATAAATCCAAGTCATAAACTGTTTGTGAAAACATTTATCAGATTAAGCAAGGATGAATGAAAGGGATACTATTTTGCTAGAAATTCTGAACTGCATTTGCTACAGTTTGTACAGCTTCTGTATGGATTTTTCTGTTCCAATTTTCATGAATGTTTTTGCAAGCAAGTCTCATGCCTATTTGATGAAGATGGGCACTCTTTAGAAATAGCCCGTGTTGCAGTTCAACTGCCAAATGCAGGCTTGATGAATCTTTATGCGGCCAGTTATTTAAGAGGTCAGACTGGATGATCATAAAGAAGTGTATGAATCTTAGAATGCATTAGTCTTGACCATTAAGCCAGGTCAAAATTGAGTTACAAACAGTAAAACTCTCAGAGAGTGTTAATGAGATGAATGATTCCCTGACCAAAACCCAGCTGCTTGTATACCGTGTGTCACCACCCCATGCATCAGGATTTGCACTACTTCCTGCTCCAACCTGAAGTTCACCTGGGGTGCACTTAGACTGCCACAGAGCTGGTAAATCGCAGCAACAACTGCCAGAACGTAATGTTAAGCATACAAAAGCGTTCCCTAAAGCAGGAACGGGCAAAATGCAGCCTGCAGGCCACATGCAGCCCGCCAGGCCATACTATCCAGCCTGCGGGGCCCCTAAAAAATTTAGAAAATTAATATTTATCTGCCCCTGGCTGCCTGTCATGCGGCCCTCGATGGCTTGCCAAAACTCAGTAAGCGGCCCTCCACCCAAAATAATTGCTCGCCCTGCCCTAAAGCCACACACTTATCCAGTGCAGGAGGATTTCCACCTCCTTTAGTGAAGCCTGAGCTGCGAGAAGACTGGAGTCAGTTAGGGGGTAATGTCATGATGTGTCTTCAGTCTCCTTGGCCAAAAACTTCAAGACTAGAATTAAAAATAGGCTTGGGTGCCACGTCAGTACGCATGACAATGACAAACTGGTAGCCAGCCATCTGTTCGCAGGCTGGAGTCCAGAGCCCAGAATTAAGCATCTACCTAGTAGGGTTTTTTTAATAAAATAGATATAGATATATATAAAGAGAGAGTTATATATAGACATCCTCTATCATAAACTTTCCATCGCACATCTTAAACTGCATTAAGAAACCTGCGTTCCCATTACAATAAACGCACCCACTCTCCCGCGCCATCTACCTAGCAGGTTCCTTCTCGTGGAGAGACGTGAGCAGCTCAGAAAGGGTGCCCAGCCAGCCAGAGCGGTATCTGAGAACAGCACAGAGCGCGCACAGCGAGCCAGAGGGGGAAATGCTGAAAACAGAGGTGTCTTGCATCTCATCCCGACTCAGGGCATTCCCCGGGGCTGCAAAGAGCCACATCTCTCCAGCCAGGATTTGCAGCACAGAACCCGTTCCAGAAAGCAGGGACCGATGTCCTTTCTTTTCGAAGCAAAGCAGACCCCTCCCTTTACTTTCCATTTGCTAGACAAAGCATGTTCGCTATACAGAGTCATATAAAAGTTAGCTAATGTCCCCGCACAAAATTTAGCAGCTGCACAAGAGGCTATTCCTCCTGCTGCAGACACAGGAAGCTCCCCGCAGAGTAGAGCTGTTACACTGCAGTCACATTTTCAGGTGTTTCCTCACTCCCGGGAGGGTTACAAACATTTCAAAAGGAAGAGCAAAATGGCTGCTTTCCCAGGATAATGGGTACTGTGGTCAGTCACATTAGTTTAGTCAACCTAGCCATGCCTAAGGGTGTATATCAGCTCCCCTGAAAGAAAGCCAAGCCTGAAGGAGTCCTGCTCAGTGAAAGTGCTCTTATTCTGCAAAGCCACATGGCCTGTGGGGAATTGTGGTTATTTTGACATCTCAAGTTAGCTTGGCTTGCGGGCAGAGTGTGGACATGTACCACCTCTTTCGTCCCATAGTCTGACTCCTGGCAAGGGCCAATCTGAAATTATAAAATCAAGCATGTGGCTAACCAGACACTTCCTGCGCATAGGAGGTGCTAAATAGATCTTCCCTACCTGTAACTGCAATCGGGCTCGCACACAGGACTGGAAGGCACGTGACCGAGTCAAACCTGGCCACTCCTCAGGGACACACTTGGCACTGTGGTAAGAGCCTGCACAGAGGCTTTCATTTCACACTGCGCTCAAGTCTAAAGGAGCAGCTCTGAACAGACAAAAAAAAGGACAGTCACTTCAAAGTGAACTCATGGTTTTTTGTCATATCCTCTTCCCTTGCTCCACCTTTGGGACCTCTGAATTCGAGAGCTGCCAGCCAACCAGCTCTGTTTTAAAAGAAAACCCCTAAAGAATTCCCCTGATTCATACTGGCTTGGGCTGGGGAAAATGGTGCAGCATTTTATTATTTGAAAAATAGCTGGGTTTTCTGATTTGACACCACCCGCTAAGGAACAGCATTAAGGTTGCACGCTCTTTTGAATGCTTGTGCTCACTGGTCCTTTTGACAAACTGTACAGAGAGTTTGTCCCAAACCGAAGGGAATGCAGCGAAGATTGGAGAGAGACAAAAGTCTTTTGTAATGTAAAGTGTTCAACCTCCTGGGTACAATTCATTTGATGAAGGATCCTTTAGAGCAGGCAGCATAGAAGACTTGTTTGTTTCTTGGGTGCTATTAATAATATCTTGTACCGCGGACTCTGATTCTGATAAAAGGCTTCCTCTGGTTGAGCTCAGTGTGGAGGAGGGGGAGACACTACTCTCGTATCCCTTGCCGTTTCATGGTTCTGGGATGAATAAGCCTCAACCTGACACTCTACTAGAAATCTCTTGCACCTCACAACTATTTGATGGTCTTTCTAAACTGTATGGATGACTTTGGGTTTCCAGTTCTTGTACACGCCTAGTCTTTTGCTACTTCAGTGTTACTGTGACAAGACCCTGGGGTGTCCCGGTGCTCCCAGAGTTACCCCTGGGGTTCATGTAAGCCAACTGGTCCCCCGCTGTGCTGAATGTGCATGCCCAGGTTATTCATTTGCCCAGGTTATTCATTACCACAAGAATGTTGATGAAGTAATGGAAAAACAAAATGCTTTTTTTTACAAAGAAGAACAAAAGAGAAAAAAGGTATAAAAAAGAAGAGTGATCCAATGCTTTGACAACAGAATACGGTAAACCAAAACTGACAAAATCCATGGCCTATTGCCAGCCCTCATAACAATTCCTGTGAAAATTTCCCGGGGCCAACCTCCCCCAGCTATAGCCAGCATCCTCAACCGGGGACCTCCATTCCCCCTTTCCTCCCAGGAAGCCCCCTCGACAGCCACCCCTAATGGTCACTGCCTCCCCCCCCGCCCCCCCACCTTTGGGGAAGCCAGAAAATCCCCCCGAGTATTTCTGCCTGCGGACCTACGACAGTTACCATCGTCTAGAAGAGCGGGTCTCAACCTTTTTGGACTCAAGACAGCCCTCGATGGACGAGGCACCCCTCCGTAACTTTTGTGACTTGACTGGCACCCATTTCAAAAACTAGTGTATATGTTACTGTACTTACCTCCTTGCAGAGGGGCCTGGCAGTGGGGATGGGGGCTCTTTCAGGCGGGGACAAGGCTGAGCCTGTGCCTATCTGCTAACACTTCACTTATTTCCACACAGCTGGTAGCACCCTGCAAAACATCTGGTGGCACCTTAGAGTGCCCCGGCACCCGGGCTGGGAATCACTGATCTAGGATCTGGAATTGTGGCAAATGTATTTTATTCAGTAGTCGGTACCTCATGCGCTGAACAAGTATACTCACTGGACTATTGAGATTGACAGACAGTAAGCAGGGAATGGAAAGTACAGAGATTACGTATTTCCCAGCTGTGAAAGCTCATTTTAGAGAAACTATGGAGAGACAAAATGAAGAATATTCAAGCTTTGCTACATAAATAGCTTCTCATTAAAGTGACTCTGTAGATTAGTGTTTTCGCCACAGATCAGTAGTTGTGAATGCATGTAATGTCTGGTCTTGGATCAAGCCGTTCTCTTCTGCGGCCAACAGCTTGTCATTAGACAAGTGCAGATTGCCTCTACGGGGAACTGAAGGATACAACCTTGGAAGAGTTTCTAGAAGCTGCGTGTTATCAGCCACACCACTCACCTGGGAGGTAGGTCCAAATATGCAGATGAATATATGAACTTCTATTTACAGATTTCCCTCGCTTTATGCTGTGCATGCATTCCTGGAAAACAGCAAGTCACTCCAATTAGCATAAAGGGAACCCACTTTACAATGTAATGAATAGGGATACTTTACAAGACTTCGACTGTACTGACCCCCAGACCCATTTCTCCCACTTTTACAAGACAATTTTGGTATTTGCCAACAGCAGACAGTTCATACAAGCACAGGGCGCTATCATACTGGGGATGGCAACTACAGAAACGCGTGTCACAGACAACAAGTGAGGAGCACAGATCCACACAGGAGACTATGTCTTGGTGTGCATCACTCCCGCAATGCACCGCACAAAGCAGCTGACCGCGGGCTTCCACCACACCGATCACTAAGGGTGAATTACACATATAACACATTTTTGGTATAAAAGGGTCATTGCATAAGAGCGAATTCGCACATACAGAACCCGCATAAAGCGAAGGAAGCCTCTACTGGGTCAGACCATAAGTCGATGTTGCCCAGGATCCTGTGTCACACAGCGGCAGAGAGGATGCTGAAAGGGAGGGAACTGAGTATGGCCAGGGTTTTTTCCCCTGGTCCTCTCCCACTTGCAGCCTCCAGCATTCAAGATCAAGGAAGTTTTGATTTGGAGGCTGTACCCCTAACTCCCATGCTCAATAGCTACCGATGCCCTTTTCCTCCAAGTTGTCGTCCAATCCCTCTTTTTGAAGACCCTGGTTAACCTCTCAGCGTCCACAACACGCGGTGGCAACGAGTTCCACATGGCGTGAAAAAAGTTCTTGCTGCAAGTTTTAAACTTACTACCCGGTAATTTCATTTTATGACCCCTAATTCTTGTATTGGGAGAGATAATAAATAATAAACCCCTACGGACTCTCTCATCACCAAACTATCCTTATGTTATTAAGATGTTATTTTTTGACCCCCTTAGCACTGCTTACAGGGAAATACAGCCTGGCCACCCCATTCCTTTAAGTATTCTCTGGAAGAGACATCATCACCTGGTGACAAGTACCTTTTGACCTAGCCGTTTGATGTACTTTCTGATAGCCGAGAGAGCGGATTTGCTTGGGGAAGGAAAATCAGGATCTTTCCTTTGGGGGTGAGTTTTAGAGTCAGTTTTTAAAGCAAGCAGCCACTTCCAGGGAGGTGGCTACTGGGCAGACACGTGTCCTGCTAGGAGTAATGGAGAGGTGCGTTACCAACTGCAAAGGATCCTGAGCCACCAGGTGAGCAGCTTGAGCAGTGGCCACTAGGGCTTGCCCCTGTGGAAACTCCTAGGCCCAGGCCACTGGCATCAGTTTCCAAGTAGAGATCAAAATACAGTCCGTCAGTCTTGCACACCCAGGACGACACAGGTGGCGAAGGCCGTTGACTGCACTAACATCTTAAGGGAGAATTCATTCTATCGTTACCTCAATACTTCAGACATGATGAACTGAACCAGCCCCTCCACCAGATCAGAGTCGCCTAATCCTGCTGCAGCTTACACCTACTCAACCCTCCCCCAGCACCTGACACACAGCCAGATCCCGACAGGTGCTGCAGCCATGGGAAACGAGGGCAGAGAGGGGCAGCCCATAGCCATGCCTCTTTCCATGCCCCCAGTCTGGCCCCGAACAGCCTTTGTGCTGAAGTTCCTATGGGGAGAGGAGACAGCTAGGTCTGCACTTGGTGTCAAGTCCACTTTTGCTGGGAATATTCCTCCACAAGCTGACGTGAGGTCACTGATGGATTGGATGCATACTCCTGTAGAGACGAACAGACCTAGCAGCAATCTGTTGCCTGTGGGCCAAGATAGCCAGGCCACAAACAGAAAGAGGGAAGACAGAACGTAATTGGTATTTTAACAGGTGTATAAAGTGCCTAGTTTACATCTACCCCAAATCCTTTTAGATCCATTCCCCATTAATTCTCCTATCACTCCAGCAAGATCAAAGCTGCCTAAGGTGACAGGGTTTAGGCTGCCTTTATCTGTCCCAAACTCAGTATTTTCTATGAGCAGAGAGAGGCGGGTAGCTGTGTTACTCTGAACTCAAGCAGGAGGCAGGGCAGGGTGGCACCGTATAGACCACGTATATCAGAGATCCAGGAGCTTTTGTGAGCCCAAGCCCATCCTCCCCTTAAGATAGGCTGGGGCTCACTTTTATAAACTTCAGACATCAACCACTTCCAACAGCCAAGATCAGTTAATCAGATCATCTAACCAGAGGTAGCTGCTTTGGTTTCACCTACCTTCTCCCTGTTTGATAGCTTGCTCTCTCAGGCAGCCAGTTCTTTATTCTCATTTGCTGTAGGTAAAATGGCTATGGCCTTAAGAACATCAGGTTAAAGCTGTAATTAGAAATAACTGCAATTTCAGATAATTAAAAAGAATTAAACAATGCCCCACTTTAATGAACTCTTCCTCGCCGTTCATTTTCAGGAGGTTCGGATGGTACTAGAAGCTCAGCTTGTAAGAGGAGAAAGGCCAAGTGAAGTGGCCATTTGCCACAGTACTTGTTCCTAGTCAGGGTCCGTCACTTCAATGTTCGTCATGACTTTGCCATTCATGTTCGACTTTAGCTTACTGCTCAGTTCTCACCGATTTGTTGCTAGAACACGAATGCGTGTCAAGGGGGCTCTATGAGGCACGAGCTGGGTCCCAAATGTCTATTTAAAGAAAAACAGAACGCTGTAAATTTGAATGCATTTGATTTGCCTACTGGGACTAACCTAAACTTCCCTCCCTCTCCGCAGTCATCTTTATTTTCCACAGGCGGCTGAGCTGAGCTGTCAGCCACAAAGCCCCCTCAGAGAGCCCCAGTTTCAGTGGTGTTATCATCCGTATAGTTGGGAATGATGTTAGATTAGCTTTTAGGCACAAAATGCCCTTCCTCAGACCCATGGCAGCAGCAGTTACAGCTACAGCTAAACACCAAGTAGATCAATTATTTTTGTTTAACTGTATTACAGAAATGAAAATGGTCCACTTAAAAAAAGATGAGGGCAGGAAACCTGCGGAGCAAAGAGAACTATCAGAAATAGCTACAGACCAAATAAAGAGCAGCAAAAATAGATACGCCTAATTATGCAAAATAACAAGATAATTCAAAAGGGAAAAGGGTCATTATTAGCAGTGGGGCAAGGAAAGGTTAGTGGAGGCACAGGTGAACAATAATGAGCTGTAAAGCTATTGTCTGTGCAAAATTTCTCATTTCCGGTGTCCAGTACAGTTATGAATTATTGCTCTCAGCCTGTCGTCTGAAGGTTTTGTCCAAGTTTCCCTTGAGGATGAGGACAGTAAGGCCAGAGCTGGAGCAGCTGCTCTGTGAAAAGACTCGGGTATTTCTGTCCTTTGGCGGTATGCAAGCGAGCTCATTGAGCGTAGTGGAGGTTTAGTTTCACCCATGTCTTACCAAACAATCTTGCTTCTCACATATTGCCTGGATGATCACAGCTATAACACCACTACAACAGGAGTGCATTCGTGTTAAGATCAGGACTCGGTAGCTAGTACAGGGGTCAGTAGGGAATGGCCAGCACCGCTCTCCAGGATCAGGGCAACGGAGGCAGCAGCAGCCATGCGATTGTACCCCCTGCCACTGACCATGTCACGAACAGACAGGGGACTAATGACCAGACCTGGGTGACGGGTTTTTTCAATTAATAGCTTATTGGCCAATGAGCAGTGACAATGTCCCACTGCCTCAGTCACTGTTACAGCATTTGTTTCACCTAATCTCAAAAGCTAGCACAGATAATTCACCACGGGGGAAATTCAACGGATGTGTTTTCCTCATATCATGCCTCTGGATGACAAAAAGTGCCTGGTTCGGTCCCAGTCTTCAACAAAGCACAAACAACCAAATCCTAGCTGTGCCATGGGATAAAGTTATCTCTGATGTTTCTGCACGGATTTCAAAGAGTATCCAAGAAGAGTGAATCTGAACTCACTGACTGACGAACAGTCGTACCCAACTGCTGCAGCCAGGACTGTTTGTGTCAGCAGCTCTCATTCCACTGCCATCTGCGGCACAGTTGGTTTAAATGGCGGTGCCTGGTCACGATGACAACACTGCCATGCAACTGTGTCCGAAAAAGAAGTTCCACTAATTACCATTGCACAGACCAAAGAAACGTTTTGTTTTTAAGAATAGTTGCTACTCATCAGTCTCAGAGCATCAATCAACCACAATAAGGAACATTGTCTCAATCAATACTTCGAGAGACATCTGCACGCGTGCAAAATGATTGATGTTATTGCATTTTGCACAGTATCGACCTTTCACAGGGCACGTTCCAGCATTAGAAAGTGTTGTCTTCCAACCCAGTTGCACACAATTTGTGTCCTTGCCTCCAGAACACATTTCTGTCCCAAATTTTCTATCAGTGAGGAACTGTTGCAATGCACAATGTGAAGAGAATCATTTCCTCCTCCTATTGCTTATGTGGCTGGCATGCCGGTAGCAGCCCGGCTTGCTGGCTCGAAAGGTCTTCGAGCCATTGGTAAGACATTCCCACCAATCAGGTGGTGGTGGTGGTGGAGAGGCTGCCCTGCCCCTGCTTGGCGCGAGGCAAAGAGCCTGGACCTGGGTGAGGGCTATACTTCCCCTCTTGGTCCTCTTACAATGCAGGGGCGGAGCCTCCGCAGGGTATAAAAGAACAGCGTGTGCCAGGCATGCCGAGTCGAGGGGCGAAGAAGAGAGTGGGACGAAGAGAAGCTGGGGAGAGCTGCCCAGCAGGGTGGAGCAGCAGCCCTGAAGAGCCCGAAGACCTCCTCGCCAGATGGGAGTGGCGAGCTGCGTGGCCCACAGCCATGCCACGGTGCACAGTTTGGTTCACAGTCAGACCCTGGGAGCTGTTTGAGGCTTAGGTCTGAACCCCCAGCATGCAGCCAGAGACGTGATGCACAAGTGGTGCACGGAGTGGGGGTCTTGGGAGCCGCACAAGGCAGCTCGGGTCCCCAACCCCTGGTAAGCGGTCAGGATCTCAGTGTATGGATGGTGCACAGTGCGGTCCAAGTGGGACTGAGGCCCTGGCACCGTATGAGGAGCACACAAAACATTTACAATAGCAAGGATTATAGGCAATATTTCCACAGTTCTATACCTCTCTCAGGATACAGCTAACTATTATAATAAAATTCTAACCTAAGTTTCAACAAGTGTTTTATAACCTTAAACTCTATCAAAATTTAAATCTACTTCGATATTAAATATAAATCTCTCTCTCTCATATATAGATACACACACACACACACACACTATCAAATACTTAGCCTCATAATATCAGATTAAAGTTTTCAATATAACTCAATATAATTCAATTTATATATATTCTTTTAATCTTTTTCTTATTTATATTGTAATATTAATAAACTTGTCTATAGTTAAGTTATAGAGTGTGTTGGCCTGGCTCTCTATAGGGGAAAGAGGAAACTGACTGCTGGCAGCAGTTTTCCCACACAGCACACCTGCCCTGCTAGCATCCTTCTTCACTGGAGAAGGGAGTACACAACCAGGTACACCTGGGTTACACTTATATGGCAATACCAAGTCTGAGAAGAATTCATTAGAAGCAAAAGCAATCTGCTGGACACTACTAAACGCTGATGAGACGGTCCCAGGATTGGAATTTTAAAATCATAGGTTTTGATTTGTTCAGGCAAGATAGGGTGGATTACAGAGGCATGGTAATGGCACACTTCATTACCTATTTTAGAGTTATGGATAACTCAAAAAAGCACAGGGTCCTGAATGTGTATTTATGGACCAATGCACTAACAAAGTGCACAAGATAAAAGATACTGCACCCCAGCACCACAGGACTATTTTGGACCTCACACTGAAGAATAAAGACAAATTCATCACTGCACTGGAAACCGGTGGCTGCCTGGGCATCACAACTCATTTTTGCATTTGCTAAAGGCTAATAGAAGACAGTCCCAACCAGGAGCATCCGTGCTACCACGGGGCTCTTTTCCACAAGCTGAGGACAACTTTAAGTAAAACTGATCAGAAATTAAAGAAAAGTAGAAAACATAAATGAAATAAGGGATTTTTTTTTTTTTTTTTTTTTTTAAAGGAGGAGGATGTGCTCTCCCAGTCCCCATCTTGGGCTTTTTGTCTCAGTTTCAAGCGTTTTCCACCTGTGCTCACCAGCTCGCAGTCCCCGTGTTGTTTTACTCACTCTTATACTGCTTCCTGCTTCTTTGTTCCATGGGCCTCTTCTGCCATTTCATCGCCTGGTCTGACTCTTGAGCTCCATCCATTTGGGCAGGGGATAGTACAAAAAGACCACAGAAGAAACAGTCTCTGCTTTCTGTTGCTGTGCCTGGCACCTCCTTGTCTCCTGGGAGCAGCGCCAAGGAAAGCCCTGCTGGGTTCCTGCAGCCCCAAACTGCAGCATGCTCAGTGCAGGGAGAATATCTGGCAGTAAAGTTCCCAAAGCCCCACTCTGCGCATACAGGTAAAGGCAACTGGATCCAATGGTGAGCTGCACAACTGTGCCTCTGGCCACGCCACATGTGCATGGCAGAAGGCACAATCGTGTGATCACAGTTTTGATCCAATTGCGCCTTATTGCCAGTGTAGGGAGAGCCTGATCCTGGGCTCCCCCTGCATTGGCAAGAAGCAGGCTCCCCCTTTGCCGAGGGGGCTCCCAGCTGCAGGGGTCATGTGTAGCCGGGGTGAGAATCTGGCACCTGGCAGGGCTCTCGGTCCCAACTGTGCCACGCACAGCTGGGGGCTCCTATGCCAAGCTTCCACTTCTTATTTCAAAGTGTAGCAGTGCTAGAGTTTTGCAAGGATGAACATGTAACGTTTCAAAGAAATTCAACCTGATGCAAGAGTGAAAACAGCTGAAGTTTGACAATCTAAGCAGCTAAAAATAACTTTTCACATTGGGAAGGGCCAGTACATGTTCCAACCGTTGCACAGGTGGTCTGGTGGGGTGGGTAGAGGTGGTGGCCTTCACTGAGAATCCACCGCATGTCCACCGAGGTGCGACCAGTATTTTCCTAGAGCATGCTCCATAGACCTAGCATTGTAGCAGAACCATGCTAGCCTGCAGACCTCAGTGTATGAAGTTTGTTGCTCTACAGCTACAGTGAGGCAGCAAAGATGATGTCTGGCTTCAGGGAGCATTCATTCTCCCAGGCACACACGAGAAGGTGTTTGATGTAGTTGTCTCACAACAGTTTAGCACGGGAAACTGGGCCGTTCGGGCATATGCACAGCTGCTGTATCAGTGTCTTACTCAGCTCTTCAGTTACAAAAGGCAATCAGAGACATAGGAGAGTCCAGTCGTTAGAGGATTAACCAGGGACTTCCTAGGACCCCAGGGTCAGTGCCCCGTGCTGCCACAGGCCTCCTGTGTGACATTAGGGAAGTCAATCGGGTCATGTTTACATGGCAAACTTATCCTGCACCACAGCAGCGTCCTCAAATACGCCACACTCTGGGCAGGCTGCTTCCCAAACCAGAAGTAATGTAGCAGCATCCATGTGGCACAGGGGATGGGCTAATTGACACTGTCACTCAGCAATGCTAATTAGTCTGCTCAAAGCACTGCAGGGACGTGGCCGCTCTGTGAGAGAACCAGGGAGGAAGGGGTTCCCTCCAGCATGCAATGCTCGCCCTGCTGGCAGAGGCAGCAGGGGGGTGAAGACCTGGGTGGGGGAGCCCAGGACGGTCCAGCTGGAATGCAAATCATATAAAGGGAGGCTCTCCCAGCTGGTGCTAATCAAGCAGACCTGCTGCCAAACAGGTGGTGCTGTGCACTCGCTGGCTGCGCTCCAGCACTTCATTTATAGGTCTGTGGCTGTGTCTGGCAAACATACCGGCATCATCGTGTGCTCGGAGAATGACGACATCTCAGTTGCTGTTTGGGTGACTTGTAATTCCCAAAGCAAAAGGCAGTAAGAAGCAGAACATCTGCCCAGGCTCCATTCAGAAGGCTAAATTTGAACAAGAGTTGCCCTCTTAGAGGTTTCCAATCACCAGAGGCCTTGCAAGGAATGCCTTAATCCAGGTGTAGGCAAAATACCGCCCATAGACCAGATCTGGCCTGCTGAAGGACTGTGTCTGGCCCATGGCAGGTCCCTTGGTCCCAGCCAGCCCAGGCTTTGGGGGGCAGCCCAGGCCGTGGCACATGTGGCTGCTCCCACTGTCTCTGGGGTGCATAGCAGGGCAGCGGTAGCACATCTGTCAGACCTGCTTCCCAGCAGTTGGGCCCCTTCTGCCTGCTGCCAGACCCAGGCCCAGGCCTGAGCACCCTAGTTTGTTTCCCCGCTCCCACTGCCAGTGGTGGGACCTGCAGGGCACGTGGCCAGGCAGATGGGATGGGACCACGGGCAGGTGGGGAGCAGTGCTTGAGAGCAGGATTGGCAGGCGGAGCAGGGAATCACAGGGTGGTGGCAGCACGAGGCTGGGGCCAGGGCCGGGGCCGGGTCAGAGCTGCAATCTGCTCCCCACCTGGCCTTGCAATGGATTCCAGAGGCACGGGGTGCAGGGAGCAGGTCACGGGGCTGCCTCGGGCCCCGGGCCCGGCCCTGCACTGTCACTGCCCCAAAACCCTGGCCCCAGATGCTGTGCTGCCCACAGCCCAACCCACCTGCCCGACGGCACTCTACGCAGCACTGGTCAAGCCGCAGCTGGAGTACTGTGTCCAGTTCTGGACACCGCAGTTCAAGCGGGATGTGGACTACCTGGAGAGGGTCCAAAGAAGAGCCACTCACCTGATTAGAGGCCTGCAGGGAAGGCCCTACAAGGAAAGGCTAAGGGATCTTAACCTCTTCAGCCTCTCCAAGAGAAGGCCGAGAGGGGACTTTGTGGCGGCGTATAAATTCGTAAGGGGAGAGCAACATGAAGTAGGCGACAATCTGTTCACCAGGGCACCCCCTGGAACAACAAGGATCAATGACCATAAGCTACTAGGGAGAAGGTTTAGGCTGGACATTAGGAGAAAGTTCTTCACGGTCAGGGTTGCCAGAATCTGGAAGGGGCTCCCAAGGGAGGTAGTGTTCGCCCCATCCTTGGGGGTCTTCAAGAGGAGACTGGACAGGCACCTGGCTGGGATCACATGACCCCAGGGTAGGTGACTCTTTTCTTGCCTCCCAGGGGCAGAGGGTCGGACTAGATGGCCCACCGAGGTCCCTTCTGACTCTAGGAATCAATCAGGGCCGAGCGGTCACCTAGTCTGTGCCCTACAAGTGCAGTTAGTGGAGAACCAACTCTGCCAAACTACAGGTTGGACCTTTGTATTTGGAGCCACACACACCTCTAGGGAACAGCGTGGAAACATTCCTGCCTAGATTCTCTGTTGCTTCATGAAATGTCCAAAGCTGTATTTACGCTGCCCTAGACATGGCCCCAAAGAAGCCAGATGCTGATATGTGCTGTATATGTCACAGGAGCAGCCTGGGTTACAAAAACAATGCACAATCCCTGACCGAGGCTTCCCTGACACGAGGGGGCAGGTGTTGCTGGAGCTGGGATGTGGCAACCATCTTGAATTTCCAACAACAGAAATTAAACTGTTGGCATTTTAGGCAACTGCAAGAGTCATTCTTCCTCTGACATGATTGATTTAAGAGTGCTTTTGGCTGCAAATCTAGCTGTAGCTTTACCATGGTTTGAGCTCCCTCTGGAGTCAATCAGGTTCCATACACAGGGCAGAAAAGAGCCAAGTCTACTAGCAAAATCTTGACTTGAAGGCGTTGAGGTCAGAGCTCGCTACAAAGATTGGACCCAGAAGTTCACTAATCCAAACAAAGTTCACAGAAGGCAACAGGAAGACTCCTATTCACTGAAATAAGCTCAGCTGGGTCAGTTCAGCGATGTACTGATTGGGCCCAGATCCAAGAAGGGGCTCGAGCAATGCGCTGCTTTTAGGAACCAACCCAGGCTCCTTGCACAGCGCATGGGGACTGTTGGGGACGTCAGACTAGGATCCATGAAAACTGGCATGTGAGAAGCTGCCCAGAGCTAGCTGAGGGACTTGCTGAGAACAGGGAGTTTGTCTAGTCCAATGGGGGCCAAGCTTTGGCAGGTGTGCCACAAATTAAGCCTTATGTCCTCTCTGAGTGCCACTCTGATCCCCTTCCCCTGCCTGATCTGCTGCTCTGCTTCCTGCTCCCTGTCCAATCTGCATGTGCTTGGCTGCCTCACACAGTGCTACCAGGAAGCATATTCCTGCTCTCGGCTTATCACAACCTACACTCTGTCTTAGAGACAGATTTTCTGTAGCACCAGTCCCCAGCAGTAGTGTCCATTTCATAGAAATAATGTAAGAATGCACCTGTGATGCTTGGGTTTTGCTCTAGTTAAAGCTACATTTCAAAACCATCTCTTCTTTAAAAAAAAAAAAAAAAAAAAAAAAAAAAGCTGATTTAAAAACAAATGCATTTCAATACAGTACAGCAAGTATGCCATGCAAGATTTATGATCAATATCGATATGCTGCCAATGTTTTAATCCATTTTCCTGTCCTGGCATCAAGTACTAAGCTGTCCCCTGTATACAACAGTTTAAAAGAGGAGCAATTACCATTTTTGAAGAAAGGAGAGGAAAGCAAGCAAAGATAAAGACAAATAACTTGAGTCTACACCACCAGTTTCAAACACGTTAATTGTCTGGTTCTTCATCATTTTTCCACCCTGCCCATCAGCACACATTTCTTGTGCCAAAGTTTCCATAGCCAACAGCTAAGGAGTCCACACCTTCAGCTCTATAATATTCATTTCTCTCTTTCCTCATTCCACAGAGGTAGAAACTGCGGTTACCATATTTCCTTGCTTACAATGCACACCACAATTTACAGAAGCTGAATTTTGGGGAAACAGTTGTGTGTTGTATGCAAGTAAATACGGTATATACCATTTTCATTAAGGCCAGGATCAACACCAATTTTGAGGAGCTCCTTACCTTTTTGCCAGTCTGGCAATCTCTCTTTACATGAATCTTGTTTCATTTTTAGCCATTTCCTTACTCCTTTTGCAATTCTTGTGCTAATCTCTCTCTTCTCCAAACAATGGTCATTTCTTGGGTTGCACTATATGAAATGCTCTCTCATAAAAAGTTATGTTACTATCATCTCAGGTTACATCAGGATAGACACATCTGAAGACAATACTTTGGCAGTTGACTCGCCCTCTCTTTGGTGGTCAACAGCTGCTGTAAAGATTAGTCTTTTTGATTTTCACAAGACATTTCCATCATGAGGACATCCTAAAAATTAGCCTATAAAGAAAGAAGGAGATTATTACACAGTCCAGGACACAATATTTATTTCTGAAGATACCAAAGTTAAAACTTCTCACTCCTTAGCTACATATTGAAGATGACTAACAAACTTGCTGCTCTTCCCAAAGGCTCCATAAAATATATTATAGCATTATTCATTTACACAAATCAAAAAAGGCAATCAAGAAAGGCAGGAATAGAAGAGATACATGAACACTACAGTGAAATTATTGAACTAAACGCGAGAAGCTGTCACATTTAGAATAATAATCCCATGGGACATCACCCTTCCATTACAAGGGAAACAAACCATCCGGCAGAAAAAAGCATTCCTCCTCATTTTCTTGTGCACATTATATTATGCCTCCCTCATGCACTTCAAATGCTGCTCTTCCTCCACAATATAAAAAGCAGACAGGTTGACCAGATTTAACACAATGCTCCTTTCCATGAAGAAACATGTCTGCACTGGTCACAATTACTCTGCAAAGGCAGAAGCAAGTTGGCACAAGAGCCGAGACATGGATAGGGCACGGGAGGGCGCTTGTACACGTGACTGGGGTTTAGGACTTAGGGTTGCATTATTGTTGGCTACAAATGTCCAACTCGGGATCCTTAAAATTCTGGTTTATTAGGCAGATTGAAACACTGTAATGAAGTCAAATCATAAACCTTGGGGCTGGTCCCCCCCCCCCACACACACAGAGCTACAAGAGTCGAGTATACCTATCCCACACTGGAGTCGGCCGTCAATGGCCAGTCGAGGCTTCTTCCAGCGTGGTGTTATCCTCCAGAAGGGGGTCGCTGGCTGGTCCTTCTGGCTGGACAGGTCGGGTGCTGGTCAAGTTGGAGATCAAGAGGGCGCCCCTGAGGGTCAGTTTTCACTGCTTTTTATCTGTCCTTGGCAGACTTTGGCGACTTCCCAGTTTTCAGGTTTGCCCAATCCAGGGGTTGTTGACCCTCGTGGGACTTCCCCCTCAGTGGCTACTGGATGGCATCTGTCAGCCCCAGGGGTCGTCCGCATGTACATGCAGGTTTGGGAGTCCGTTGATGAATTTTGAATAGGGCTCTGGGAACGGTCGATCTGGAGATATTCAGCCCGAAAAGTTGGTCCCTGGCATGGATTAACTCAGACCGGGGTTTCTAGCCCTTGATCAGTGACGTTTAGAGAATTCCCGGTTGCTACATTGTCTCCTATTGATTTCTTCCGTTGGTTGATCTGCAGTTTCCTAGGTGTTAATTACCGCCTGCTACCGTGTTACCCATTCAATCACTGATTCACTCGCTCTTTCAGGGGCCAGCCTGATACAGGGAAGTGGTGGTTTGATTCCTGCCCTTGTTAACATTGTTACAGTGTATAACTTACTTCTAAACCTAAAACACATGTAGGTGTTTTAAATTAAAAGGTAAATGTCTCGGACGGCCAGAGCCGACTCAAGGTGATTTAATAATTACTCGTTCGTTGGGTGGGCTGGTGAATAGAGAGGCGGACAAGGCTTTAATGGTTGCAAAAACTTTACTTACGCCGCTTGTAGCTGCAACGCAGATGGTCCGGTCGTCTGAACAACTATGTTAGTTGTTCCAGCTGGCAAGGCTCAGGCTAGCTCATCCGTCCACAAATCAAGCCGGCGGGGCAAGGGTACGCCGGGGATTGCGCTCGGCGACGGGGAGAAGAATCGATAGGTGATCACAATAGCGGGACACAAATTTGCATTCGAATGGCGGGAACTCTCTTGCACCGGGGGTTTTCTGCTGCAACAGAAAACCTTTTACTTTGCAAGAGGCTCTCATGTGGCAGGAAAATTCCATCGTGCCGAGGCACCAAAATCCCTGGGTTGTGACAGTAAAGAGTATAAAATATAAGCTCCAAGAGTAATGCCATGGCACACAAATAGATAAAAATACCAATATACAAGGGGAGATACAAAATACACACATACAAACTTTAAAACACAATTCCTTATCTTATAGTGAAAGAAAGAGGAAGGAAGAAAAGGTAGAAGAGAAACATATCCAAAGAGGGGAGAGCAAATGCAGGCAAGAGGAAAAGGGGGCTTTCTGCTACATTAAATGCCTCTTAAATTGAAATGGTGTTTTTTTAATTGAAATGGTGGGGTTTTATTTTTCCAACACTGTTACAGAAAGGGGCCCGATCCTTTTTTTTTTTTTTCTTCTGGCAGAGCCTGCCTGTGGCCAGGAGCGAGCTGCTGGTGGACTGAGTGGCCCATCAGCTGTAGGGGCCCCCAGTCCTTTTGGGATGGCTGCAGCCCCCCAGCCCTCCTCCCGGCACCGCCGCCAGCCGCCCTGAGCCCAGCCCAACCCAGCCCAGGCCCTGCTGGGAAGAGCCCGATGCTGCCCCCAGCCCCAGCCCACAGCTTGGGGGTGGGGCCTGGCCCAATCCAGCTCTTTCCCAACCCTGAGCTGGGGCAGCACCCTGCCTGCTAGCAGCCCACCTGGATGACCCTGGGAGGCACCGTTACTGCAGAGGAAAGGTCCAGGCCCAGCAGCTCACCCCCCAACCGCTGGAGAGGCAGGCAGGCGTTGCTAAAAAAAGAATTGGGTTCCTCACCACTTCTGCCTTCAGCAGACACCTGCTGAAAGAAAGTGAGGGGCCCAATCCTTTTTTTCTGCGGAGCCTGCCCGCCATTCCCGTGGCCAGGGGCTGAGCTGACTGATAGCTGCAATATGTTGTTGCACACTATACTACATCTGGATGTAGTTTAGTTTGCAACAATGCCAACTCATTTACAACCCCCCCAAACTCGTACACACATACAGTGTGGTGCCATTAAGCCACACAAAGTGACATTTTCGTCATGTGTACATGGTAATGGCGTCACGTGTGCAGCGTTCCTTCGAGGGGAGCAGCGCATGTTAGTGACTGCTCTAAGATGAAAAATAAGTTGCAAGCATTCTCCTTTTACAGACAGCTTAAAATTCAATTACGCAGACTTGAAGTACATTGAAATGCATTGAACTAATTTAGACCTGAAGTGCTGTGAAGGTAAGGAGGCGAACAGAAGATGCTTCTCATTAAAATGAGCTCTTACCTCAACCCGCACGATCAACCTTGAAGCAAACAGATGCAGCAGTCAAAGAGAAAGCAGGCTGCACTTGACAGGTCAGTATAGAAGGCTGTTTTTTATAAAGGGATTCAGGTGCCCCATTAAGTGTTTTTCTAGGATGTCTGCACCTCCACAAGTTTGGGTTCAGCATCTTCTGCTGGGAACAACCGTGTAAACCAGGGGTAGGCAACCCCCAGCATGGGTGCCAGAGTGTGGCACTTAAAGACATTTTGCTTGGCACGTGTGCCTCTGGGTGGATGGCGGGGAAAGGGCTGGGGCTATATGGCCACAACAAGGGTATATGGCTCCCCTGCCATACGCCCTTGGCATGCCAACATCTTACAAGTTGCAATTGTGGGTATTTTTGGCACTCTGCCCAAAAACGTTCCCGATCCCTGATGTAAACAGTCATTTGGGGGCCATTCAGAAAGTATCAACCCGCCACAGAGGACGTGGATCCACGAGAAGAGTGACGGGAGTCTGGAACCGACACGCACTGCTGCATCCTGCATCATCTCACCAGCGCTATCCCCAGAGTCTCTCAAGGTAGATCAGCTATTCCACATAATACATAAGGGTCACCAACATGCTGGACTGTCAGAGACAGACAGAAGGTTTGTTAAGAGAAAGCCAGACCAGGCCTGCCACTGACCATACAAAACGCCGTTCTAAGGAAAAATCAAACATTTTATTCTCAGATATGTATCCGCTCATACCCACAATGGGACCTAGGTTAAAACATGATATATGAATCGATACATCAGTACCTCTGAAACTTTTACTTATGAATTTTTTAATAAATGCCCACAATCTGAAACATGCCAAAGATTTATATAAGAGTCAAATGCATCTTCAATTTGTTCATGTGATAAGGGTACAGATATAAAATCCTGCTGCTGTAGAGAACAATTCATATTACCCTCAGGTTGACAGCCTCCCTCTCACCACATTGTGCGTGCCATTTCTAAAATTTGTCTCTCAGAGTTTTCTTGACTAGTGCTCTTGATGTCCATATAGTAGCAATCCACATTCAGGTAATGCTAGGGCACATCACCTGCACAAAATAAATCAGGAGTCAGCACAGTAATAGTTTCAAACACTAAGTCGAGAGCTGCAGGGCAGTAATATGTTAACACCCCACTGACACTTTCATGCAATCCCTGTTGTAACCACATACCAGCATCTCTGCACTCTTTGAACATGTCCTTTACTTTTGGAAACGTTCACTTGGAAACATTGACTCTGATTTTGCTTTTAAACAAAGCCTTTCACACTGGTATAAACTTCATGAATCTGGCCCAGGGGATGGTACCCCTTCCTCTTCCAGCTTCCTTCCTGCTCTCAACCCTGGGGTGGGGCAGCCTCCAGAGCCAGGGTAGTCTACATAGCCCATGTGCCAGAAGACCCTGTACAGCACACGGCCCAGGGAGGCCACACAGCCCTTGCAGCAGAGGGGGGTCTGCAGCCCATGGCCCATATGGCCCCCAGACACTCAGAAGTTGGACAGCCCTGAGTCAGTAGATGCCTTGCAGATGAGAAAGTCATCTGCAAGGCATCTACTTTGACTGGTGCCAAAGGCAAAGCAGGCTGATACTTTGCAGATCAGTACCTAGGGTTGTCTTTACTCGTGCTGGAACAGCAAACATTTTTGTGATACTACACAGGGTAAAAACTTGCTTCTGACATCACTGAAGCATTAAATAAAAAGGGAACCTGGACCAGCAAGGAGAGGGGAAAAGCCCCACATGTAGGAAGCAAGGCATGCTGGTAATATAAACTGTTTCTTACCATGTGACTACATGATCTTGGGTCTCAGTCTCAGTTAGGCTGGACCAATACTTGGAAAGAGACCTTAAAAAAAAACAACCCCAAAACCCCACAAGCTGCTAAACTGCAGAAGGAATTGGAGCATATAGATATTATGCTCCTTTCTCATTTAGTCCTGTGGATGGGCAAAAAATAAAAATGGGGCCTCAGTGTTATGAAGTCATATTAATACTTTTTCAAGGCACTGAAACAGTGTATGACTTATTGCTTCAACTAATAAAGGCAACACAGCCCGATTCTCACCTAGCACACATCAGCACGATTCCACCAAGTTCAGTCCAGCGCTGCCATTTTACAACAGCATGGTAGTTAACACAAAGGCGACTGATTATTGTCAGGGCCAGGCAGGCGTGTTATGAGATCAGGCCCTCGTAGCAGAAATTCTTTGCCTGTTTTTTGTTCTCAGTGAAAGTAGCCTGAGGCTAGTGTTCCTTCACCTGTTTGGAAATAAGTGCCATGCCATCCTAACAAGTAGTGCAGAATAAGTTATTAATAATTGGATTACAGTGGCCTCCAGTGCCCAGAAATAAGAATGACAACAAAAACAGAATCCATTCCCAGTTCTCTGGGACAGAAAAAGGGAACTGGTGGATAGACATCACAAACATACATAATCCCCTATTATCTGGAAAAACGGAGTTTATGGCCTCAGCTCAGGACAGTATGTACTTACTTGCTTCCCCAAATCAGGGCCTCTATAGACACCTGCCAGGAAATATGTCACAGGGTTGCATACTGTAGTTTTTTTTTTGGCATACAACATATGCTTTATCTCCAAAACAAGTTGCTAAAGATTTCAGTGCACATTATATGTGAGAAATACACTAAGAGCAGGCTCTGCTGGTTACCAGGCAGAAGTGAAAGTACAATCTAACAGGGAGCAGAACAATGAATGAGCAGGCTCCACTCCCGAGCTGCTGCTACTCAGTTCCTTGCTACAAGAAAACATTTTTTCCCCCTCAGTCTACCTTTCAAAAAGGTGTTTATTTTATTCTGGAGCCTGAGGTATGCAAGAAAATACGGTAGTTTATGCAAAACTAATTAGCCTATTTACAGTGACATAGCAGCAAAGTAATATTAAAAACCCCTATGAAAACAAAGCAAAAGATTTTTTTTTTAATTCACTAGGATGCATATTCACATATTGAGCAGAGGGCTTTGTTTCAGGTTTCCTTTCCAATATTCAGTGGCTGCGAGTTGAAATGGTTCCTACCTACTGGAAACCTTGGGTGCGTCCAGACAAACACGGATGTGCAGGATGCAACACCGGAGACCCGTCTGCAGCGCCGCACACCACACATGCTGCACGTGCAGGTGTTTCCTGCACTACTAATTTGCAGTGCAGGGGGAGGGTGCGTTTGAACCTGGGAGATCCTGGGGTCAAAAAATCCCACACCTAAAAAAAGCGGGGTGGCACATGTGGCAGGAGCACACACCGCCCAAAACCAGAGCCTGGCCGGCTGAAGCCATATTCCAACTGATGGCCAGGCTCCCAGCTGCAGGAGTGCCATGGCTGCAGCTCCAAGAGGCCCCCAGGACCTTATCTAAGGCTGCTGGGGCCAGCACAGTTGCTGGCCCCAGCCTCCCCTACCTTACCCGGGGCAACGTGCTGCACACCCGAGAGTGCGTGCAACGGGCATTCCCCAGGGACAAGGTGGATTAACACACCAAACAGGGGCCCCCGGATGCCTGGAGGGTGGGCACAGGGGAGAAGGGGGAGCAGCTCAGCACAGACATAACTGGCAGCTGGGCTGGGTATGTGAGATGTGGTGGGCTGTGGCTGCCAGGTACTGGGCAGGGCACGAATGTGCTGGAGCCCTGGGAGCGGCTAGAGCCACTGGGGGCAGGGAATGGAGCTAGTAGTGGTGTGTGGCTGGGCCTGCTAGCTGTGGGGCAGCCCCTGTGCAGCCAGGTCCTGGCCTGGCCATGATCCAGCGCATTGGCCTGGCACTGCTACAGCTGGATTGAGCCATGGTGGGGTGAGGGGCGGCCCCCAGAGCTCAGTCTGTGTCACACACACGCAGCATGCAGCAGCTCCACACCCCTAGCGCTGCCTGGCCGCAGGACAATGTTGTGCGGGATCTTGCACAACCAACCCCAGGCTCTGGCATGGACCTGTGGGCAGGGGCGGCCGTGTCTTCTGCTCCAGGCCTGGGCGGGGGGGAGAGGGCGGCAGTGTGTCCCACTCTGGCTACTGCTCCTGCTGCGCCGACTGCGGATGGAGCCCATGGATGGGGCAGGGCAGGCCCAGGACCCCAGTGAATCTTAATATACCTCTGCCCTGGGGAAATGCATGTTCCCACTCGTGGGGATGCATCCCTTGAGTCCAGTTTGCTCCAGATCCATCAGCTGATAAAGTTACAACTGCTACAGAATTGTAATCTTCATCTACTCTACAGCCTTCACATTGGAAGGAATAAAAATCCAATACTGTCTTTCATGAAATGCAATGCCTAAGAGCTGCCTGTTGGCCTTCAAGTCGTCTTGCACCCAAGTGTACTTCACATACCAGGGCTCAGCATCTGCTTGCTACTTTCTAGCTCCCCAATCCCCTAATATAAATTTCCAAAAAAGAGAATTAATGTGATAAACAGTTTCACAATAGACTCCATATTATACATTCTCAGCTAACTTTCTTTTGACCCTAAATAACTTCCTGTTCCCTACAAAATTCTCTCTTCATTCAAATATGTTTGATGCCCCAGGGCTTGTTTCCTGAGTCCTGGTATTGGAATCTGTCCTCAAAAAAGTAATTCACAAAAACTTTTCCCCCATAGGAAAGGGTGGTGGAGAGCTCTGGGAAGAGCCCTTACTTCAGAAAAAGACAGTCTGCTGATGCAATTTTGGGGGAGAGATTTTAGGAATTTATTCCCTAAAAATCAAAACACACAACCTAGCTAGATATGAACCTAATTAAGAGACGATGAACAAAAAGGCTAACTGCTTTAAGAGGACAGACCAAAATGGGCAATCAGGGTGAATAAAAAGGCATGCTGCTTATAGCAGAAAGCTTCCCACAGGTGCTGAAATGACAATGCAACTTGTAATCCAGAACTCCTGACCCATGGCCCTGATCTCCCAAGTACAGCACTGACCCAAAAAGGAAGGCCATCCAGTTCCACAGACACCCAGAGCCGGGGGGCTGGACTCGATGATCTTTCGAGGTCCCTTCCAGCCCTTAATTTCTCTAATGATATGCACTACAGCAGCAACACTGCTGGCAAAGGAACGCCTGTCCAATTTCCAAAGCCATTACTTTGATCTCAAAGGCACAACAATTTCATCCAAAAGGGTCGGTTGAATGTGAGGGGAAAACCTGCTCAGGTTCAACCTGACCATTTTTGAGTTGTGTGATGCAAGAAGAAAACTAAATTTTTGCTTGCATTAAAATTTTCCCCTCAAAAAATTACTTGTGCAAAAAAAGCTCTTTGTCATAAACCTTCACATTTGGTCTCTGTGCCATCCTATTGGGAGGCACACACTTTGCTAAGAAAAAGAAATTATATCTGTTCTTAAACATATGTCGGTAGTGTTCCTAACTGCCTGAGGAAAAGAAATGTGTACTTATGGCCAGTCCTTAGGGTAGACAGCTCTCTCTTTTCTAAGCAGCCCAACCAGCTAATGATTTGCCCAAACCTCTTGACAACAGAAGGCTGGCTGACTGGGAAGGGGGGGGAAATATCCCTAGCCTTACAAAGACAGCTGCAAAGCTCCTCTGTGGCCATCATTCCCTTCCACCCCTGGGGAAACTAGCAGAATCTCTGAAGGAGACATCCAGATATTACAAATGCAATGACTTCTTTACATCTGTACAGGGTTGGGCCCACTCTACCATGCTGCTGTGGGGTAAGTCTGCCCGATGAACAGCTGGCTTATACAGCTGCCAGAAGGGTCCTCCATTTTGCACATCATCACTTGCTAGACTGCAGGAACACCCAGTGTGTGCAGGCACTTTCCAGATAGAGAAATCAATCTTTATCCCAAGAGCTCATACTCCATAAAAAGGCAAGACAATCCAAAAACTGCATAGCCACAAAGATGTTTCAGTCAATAAGGAATTTCCATGATTCTCCTTAAAAATGTGACTGAACTTTCCCCAGCAAAGAATCATTCCCAACCCAAACACATGAACCTCCTGTACAACTCTGCCTCCTAGTCAGGGTAATTGTGCTGCTTTAGTGAGGCTGTGTGTGTTCCAGGCAACACAACCACACAGCCTCTCTCATTGCTGATAGGCTTCCATCTGATCGGCATCCAGCATCACATGGATGGGAATCTCTTTAACTTCAACCAGTTACGTTCCAAATCCAAGATAACCAACACCTCCATTCCTGATCTTCAGTACGCTGACAATTGAGTGGGCACACAGCACAATTGAAGAGTTCCAGGTTACTCTCAGCTGCTTCTGTGAACCAGATGGGACAACTGACACCCAGGAAAAAGCCAACCTATTAAATGGGTACTTTGCGTCGGTCTTTCATCAGTCCCATGGGACACCCACGCCCACTACAGGACAGGGAGGTCCAGGTGAGGGAGATCCCCTGCCCTCCATCAATGCTGACCTCATGAAGGAACACCTTGAGAGGCTAGATACCTTCAAGTCAGCCGGCCCTGACAATCTACACCCCAGGGTACTCAAGGAGCTGGCAAGCATCATAGCCCAGCCCCTGGCACGGATCTTTGAAAACTCTTGGCGCTCTGGTGAAATGCCCGAAGACTGGAAGAAGGCCAATGTGGTGCCTATCTTCAAGAAAGGGAGGAAAGTAGATCCAGCAAACTACAGGCCCATCAGCCTGACTTCTATCCCGGGGAAGATCTTAGAAAAGTTTATTAAAGAGGCCATCCTTAATGGAGTGGCCAACGCCAACTTCCTGAGGGATAGCCAGCATGGGTTTGTTGCAGGTAGGTCTTGCTTGACCAACCTCATTTCCTTTTACGACCAAGTAACCTATCACCTAGACAAGGGAGAAGAGATTGAGGTCATATATCTTGACTTCAAAAAAGCCTTCAATCTGGTAGCCCATGATCACCTCTTGGTGAAACTGGCCAATTGTGGCCCTGGTCCACCATGATCCGCTGGCTGGAGAATTGGCTCCGTGGTTGGACCCAGAGGGTAGTAATTGATGGAAGTCACTCATCATGGTGCCCTGTGACCAGTGGGTCCCCCAAGGCTCTGTCCTTGGACCCATACTGTTCAACATCTTCATTAATGATGTGGACATTGGAGTCAAAAGCGGACTGGCCAAGTTCGCCGATGACACCAAACTTTGGGGCAAAGCATCCACACCTGAAGACAGGAGGGTGATCCAGGCTGACCT